>NC_045542.1:48924955-49222455 GCF_009769535.1 Thamnophis elegans | reverse complement strand
TAGATAGATAGATAGATAGATAGATAGAGATAGATAGATAGATAGATAGATAGATAGATAGATAGATAGATAGATAGATAGGACAGGCAGGCAGGCAGGCAGGCAGGCAGGCTGGCTGGCTGGCTGACTGACTGACTGACTGACTGACTGTAGATAGATGATAGATAGATAGATAGATGATTGATTGATAGATAGATAGATAGATAGAGATAGATAGATGAGATAGATGTGATAGATAGATTGATAGATGAGACAGACAGACAGACAGATAGATGAGATAGATGAGATAGATAGATGAGACAGATAGATAGATGAGATAGATAGATTGATAGATTAGATAGATACAGACAGACAGACAGAAAGACACTCAGACAGCAGACAGACAGACACTCAGACAGACAGAATGAGAAGCTGTTCAAGAGAAAGAAGAGAAGTAGTGAAAAGGTGGAGCTTGGCTACAGTGACATCTGCAGCTAATCATGATTATGTCAACATAAGGGTACATTGACAGCCTTCCAAAACATGCTTCTAGTTCCTCTCAACTCTTATGCATGTTCATTTATTTGTGGGTGTGGGATTGCAGCTCGATCCTCATTCCATTTCTGTAAGCAAACTTCTTCAACATCTGTCTCTTGGATTGGTTGCTCCATTTTGTATTCATTCAATAGCAGTTTCAGTTGAATCAGTATTTCCAATTGGAAACAAACCAAAGCAATAAAAGGCATCAGAGGACAAGAAAAATTCTAACTGAGGCCCAACAGTTACTGTCAGATGCAGAGTGAGTTGATACA
This sequence comes from Thamnophis elegans, assembly GCF_009769535.1. Classification (NCBI taxonomy): domain Eukaryota; kingdom Metazoa; phylum Chordata; class Lepidosauria; order Squamata; family Natricidae; genus Thamnophis; species Thamnophis elegans. Next base: position 49,221,664 of record NC_045542.1, on the reverse strand, counting down.
ACATGTTGTTAAATTAAAATGCAATTTGCCCTTAAAAGAGTAAAAGCTTAAATAGCTTTTAAATAGCTAAAAATGGTTCTGAGACCTCCAGTCTTGCATTTCTGGCCTTGTGGGTTGTGTGAATTGTATCAATTGTCAATTATGTCAGTTAACCATAACTAAGCAAACTAGTAAGTTTAGTAAGGTTGCATGAGCAGTCACAACTAGACTAGATTTACCAATATACAACCCACTAAACTAAAATGTGGTGAGTTTGTAACTCAGTACAAAATCCAGCAGGTATTATTCAGAATTTTGCCAAATCCTGATAACTGGATTAATGCATTAAATCATCATCCAGTTAAGTATCGGTTGTCACATACCAGTGATGGCGAACCTTTTTTGGCTCACATGCCAAAAGCAGGGGGAGTGCAAGGGGGTTCTGCGCAGGCGTGCTACACATGCGCATGTTTCCCCTCTCTGCACGCATGCGCGCACAACCATCACTCCCCACTTTTGGCGCTCTTTTTTCACCTTCCCCAGGCTCCAGAGGCTTTTTAGGAGCTTGGGGAGGGCAAAAACAGCCTCCCCCCCCCCCGAGGCCCTCTGGAGGCTTCAGGAGCTTTCCTGAAGCCTCCAGAGTTCCAAAAAACCACCCTACGGGGAAACCAAAAATTCAGGAATGGTCTTCCGGTTAACTCGTAGGGCTGTTTTCACCCTCCGGAGCCTTCAGGAGGCCTCATGGCCAAACTGGAAGTCACTTCTTGTTTGCTCGTAGGCTAAGGTGACCAGATTTTCAGATTGGAAAAGAGGGACGCCCTTGACCGGGGGGGGGGGGGGGGGGGGCTTGATTAAAAAAATTTTTTTTTGTCAAAAGGTCACCCCAGGACACTGAAACCAGCATAAATACGAATCTGTTGCCAAACAAAATTTTGATCACGTGACCATGAGGATGCTGCAACGGTCGCTAAGTGTGAAAAATGGTCGCAACGGTCGCTAAGTGTGAAAAATAGTCATCAGTCACTTTTTTCAATGCCATTGTATCTTCCTGATTATTAAAAGTGCAAATTCACTCAGTGTCAATCATGACTCCTGAGTCCATTTCAAAGTATTGTGCATAGAAATTTTAAAAATGGCTTGTTTCAATTTATTTTGGATAGAATCTTTTTTTAAATAGTTTAAGACAATTTAAAAAAAGAATCAACACAGAATAACACTATTTAAAAAAATCATATGCACAATAAATAAAATATTATTTTAAAATACATTAAAAAAATAAAAGAAAAAACCCAGCTCACTTACCAGCAGGCAGGCAGAGTCAGCAGATCTTCGTAGGGATGGATGGAAGCACACAGGGAGCCTATATATACACGCAACTGCAGTAACAATGACAATGATGAAGGATTGGATTGAGTTAAAGAATAAAAGAATTCTGATCTTAGAAGGCCATGACCTGCAGGCAGGCTGGCATAATTTCTTATGGAATGAATGACAAACATAAAACGCACAAATACTTTCAAAATCATTTAATTAGAACTTTACTGCAACAATGGCTCAAAATCAAAAAAATCCACTATGTGAAAACCCCAAATTGGCTATCACCAACAGAAAGAACGACACACCCAAATTTTACAGATTGGAACAAAATTCTAAGATACAGAGATCTAATTGACAGACAGGGAAATTTAAAAACAATTGAAGAATTGGCAGATCAGAATATGAAAGGTGATTGGCTAACCTACCTCCAAATTAAAACTAAATACAATAAAGACACTAAAATATATGGTATTGAAACAGAACCACACAAATTGAATAAAATTATTCAAAGTCTGGACAGAAAGATGATAGGGAAAATATACAAATTCCTCTTGAAGTATCAAATGGAAGAGGAAATTGGAAACTGTAAAAGAACCAATGATAAAATGGGCACAGAACTTTGGCTATAACATTGAACTAGACAAATGGGAAAAATTTTGGGGAATAAATTTAAGAATGACACTATCAATCCCATACAAGGAAAACCTTGTTCTTTCAATCCTTCCAATATTTTTTTCCTTCATTCCCTTGTCTGTTTCAATATTAAGTACATTTCTTCCTTTCTTCCTATAATTTTTTCCATTTTCTTCCTTATATTCTTTTCCATTTCAACATTGTCTTCCTTTTTTCCTTCCTTCCTTCCTATACGTCTTTCCATTTTCTTCCTTATATTATCTTTTCTGTTTCAACAGTCTTTGTTTCTTCCTTCCTTCCTTCCTTCCCTTCCTTCCTATACTTCTTCTTTCATTCATTATATTTTCTTTTCCATTTCAATATTAAGTGTAATTCTTTGTTCCTCCTTCCTTCTTTCAATCCTTCCAATACTTTTTCCTTCATTCTCTTTTCCTTCAATATTAAGTGCAATTCCTTCCTTCCTTCCTAAGTTATTTCCATTTTCTTCCTTATATAATATTTTCTGTTTCAACATAAAGTGCCTTCCTTCCTTCCCTCCCTCCCATCCCTTTCTTTATGTTTTCTTCATGCTTTCTTTTCTTTTTCCTCTGCTCTTTTTAAATCCCCCCCCTTCTTCTCCTCCTCTACATTTAGGTTGGATTAGTTTGTACAACGGTCATCAAACTTCTGAAGTAAAAATAAATAAATAAATCATATTTAAGAAGAAGAAGAAAAAGGAAGACGTTTTTAGTTAAGTCAAACGTTTTAATAAAAGTTTCATCTTTTAAGATTCGTCCAACACATCCAATTGTAACCTTAACAGAATCCCATTGATTCACGAACGGACTCCACGGAAGGAGGAGAGGTCGGGGCAGCAGCGGAAGCCCCAGAAGCGAGAGGACGTTCTCTGCTGGCGTCTGCCGCTGCCACGACCTCTCTTCCTTCCGCGGCGAATCCCATTGATTCACGAACGGACTCCACGAAAGGAGGAGAGGTCGGGGCAGCAGCGGGAGCCCCGGAAGCGAGAGGACGTTCTCTGCTGGCGTCTGCCGCTGCGACGACCCCTCTTCCTTCCGTGGCGAATCCCATTGATTCACGAACGGACTCCACGGAAGGAGGAGAGGTCGGGGCAGCAGCGGGAGCCCCGGAAGCGAGAGGGCGTTCTCTGCTGGCGTCTGCCGCTGCCACGACCTCTCCTCCTTCCACGGCGAATCCCATTGATTCACGAACGGACTCCACGGAAGGAGGAGAGGTCTGGGCAGCAGCGGGAGCCCCGGAAGCGAGAGGGCGTTCTCTGCTGGCGTCTGCCGCTGCCACGACCTCTCTTCCTTCCGCGGCGAATCCCATTGATTCACGAACGGACTCCATGGAAGGAGGAGAGGTCTGGGCAGCAGCGGGAGCCCCAGAAGCGAGAGGACGTTCTCTGCTGGCGTCTGCCGCTGCCACGACCTCTCTTCCTTCCGCGGCGAATCCCACTGATTCACGAATGGACTCCTCGGAAGGAGGAGAGGTCTGGGCAGCAGCGGGAGCCCCGGAAGCAAGAGGACGTTCTCTGCTGGCGTCTGCCACTGCCACGACCTCTCTTCCTTCCGCGGCGAATCCCATTGATTCACGAACGGACTCCACGGAAGGAGGAGAGGTCTGGGCAGCAGCGGGAGCCCCGGAAGCGAGAGGACGTTCTCTGCTGGCGTCTGCCGCTGCCACGACCCCTCTTCCTTCCGTGGCGAATCCCATTGATTCACGAACGGACTCCACGGAAGGAGGAGAGGTCTGGGCAGCAGCGGAAGTCCCAGAAGCGAGAGGGCGTTCTCTGCTGGCGTCTGCCGCTGCCACGACCTCTCTTCCTTCCGCGGCGAATCCCATTGATTCACGAACGGACTCCACGGAAGGAGGAGAGGTCTGGGCAGCAGCGGGAGCCCCGGAAGCGAGAGGGCGTTCTCTGCTGGCGTCTGCCGCTGCCACGACCTCTCTTCCTTCCGCGGCGAATCCCATTGATTCACGAACGGACTCCATGGAAGGAGGAGAGGTCTGGGCAGCAGCGGGAGCCCCAGAAGCGAGAGGACGTTCTCTGCTGGCGTCTGCCGCTGCCACGACCTCTCTTCCTTCCGCGGCGAATCCCATTGATTCACGAACGGACTCCATGGAAGGAGGAGAGGTCTGGGCAGCAGCGGGAGCCCCAGAAGCGAGAGGACGTTCTCTGCTGGCGTCTGCCGCTGCCACGACCTCTCTTCCTTCCGCGGCGAATCCCACTGATTCACGAACGGACTCCTCGGAAGGAGGAGAGGTCTGGGCAGCAGCAGGAGCCCCGGAAGCGAGAGGACGTTCTCTGCTGGCGTCTGCCACTGCCACGACCTCTCTTCCTTCCGCGGCGAATCCCATTGATTCACGAATGGACTCCTCGGAAGGAGGAGAGGTCTGGGCAGCAGCGGGAGCCCTGGAAGCGAGAGGACGTTCTCTGCTGGCGGCTGCCAGCGCCCCCACCCTCTCCTCCTGCCGCGGCGAGCGGAAAATTCTCTGATTAGATTAGATTATCATTACTCACCAACAAGCGCAGCTGCAACCCCAAAAGACGAAAGGAAAATGGAGACTCGCGCAGGCGTCCTCAGGCTAAGGAGTCCAGCCAATCAGTGAGCTGGTTGGGATGGAAAATTTTCCATCCCAGCCAGCTCACTGATTGGCTGGAGTCCTGGCCAATTAAATCAGTGAGCGGCAGGCTGGGCTGGCTTAAATTTGTAGGTAGCAGATAGAACAGAACGATGAGCCAGCCCAGCAAGCTAGCAGCTGATGGGCGGGAGCTGCGAGCGCCAAAAAAAAGCGTGCTTTTTTAAAAAGCGTGCGGGACGCGGGAAAATGCATTAAAAAGCGGGGGTGTCCCACCAAAAGCGGGACGTCTGGTCACCTTATCGTAGGCCCATCCCCCCCCGGAGCCTTCAGGGAAGCCTCCTGGAGGCTCCAGAGGGCAAAAAACAGGCCTGTGAGCAAACTGGAAATCCGTTCCCGAACTTCCAGTTTGCCCATGATGTCTAAAATGGCCTCAAAAGAAGGCCAAAGTCAGCTGGCCAGCACGCTGGAGCTGACAGGGCAACACCTCGCGTGCCCTGACAAATGGCTTCATGTGCCACCTGTGGCATACGTGCCATAGGTTTGCCATCATGGTCATATACATACAGATCAGTGGTGGGATATGACCGGTACGCCCTGGTACAGACGTACCAGTGCCTGCTGGGAGCACCGGATACTGTTCCGGTACGGTGCTCCGGAGAACCCGCCCACCTTCCCTCCCTTCTTACCTGTATGTGAGCCGATTGGGGTTTATGTGCATGGAGCGTACAGAACCTGCGCAACACTCTGCCAAGCAGCTGGAGTGTCACGGAGCGTCACAAGCAGTAAGTACGGATGTGCGCACTGTGTGTGCGTGCTGTGCATGTGCATGTGGGGGATGCCTGGCCCCGTTGCACCATACCAGTTGCAATGGGATCTGGAACCCACCGCTGATACAGATACGGTACAAAACAATGTTCTAATTTTCCAATTATATTTTTTCAACCAGAGGCTAAATCAGTAGGAAATACTACTGTGTTTCCCTGAAAATAAGAAAGCATCTTATTTTCTTTTGACCCCCGAAATAAGCACTTGGCCTTATTTTTGGAAAAGTCTTATTATTATTGAAGTGCAGGAGGCTGCAAGAGTGGTCACCTCATGGCTGCTGTTGTGTTGCAATATTTGGAGGGAGGGCTTATTTTCAGGGAAACAGGGTATTTTTCAGTAAGCTCTTCTGAACAGGTAAGTAAAACATTACTTGTTCTACTATCATATTGAGATAAGTTCTGTATGTTAAAATGTGATCAAAGTCACAAGCAGCTCCTTTTAAGTGGTCCCAAAGTCCTTTGAGTTTAGTGCTCTTATATTTGTATAGATGTTATATACAGTCCTAAACCATAAAGTGTCCAGACTGAGATCTGTACACAATGGACTAGGCAACTAAATATACCATGATTTGCAAAGTACAGTCCATGGGTCTCTAAACTGCAAAGAGTCAAAACCAAATAAATCAGGTTAAATTTGGCATAATGTGTGAAGCCAGCCAATGGGCTTTCCCATGAGTCATGCTGATCGTTTGGCTGCTCAGGTAGTCCTCAACTTATGATGGCCACAATTGGAATTTACAGAATACGGAATACAGAATTTACATGGCTCTTAAGTTGAATTGTGCCCAATTTTACAATTTTTTTGCCATGGTTATTAAGTGAATCACTGCAGTCCTTAAGCGAATCACATGGTTGTTAAGTGAATCTGGCTTCCCCCCATTGATTTTACTTGTCAAAAGCCGGCTGAGGTTGTAAATAGTGATCTTGTCCTCCTAGGACGCTGCAGCTGTCACAAATACATTCCAGTTGACAAGAGTCCAGATATTGATCACATGACTATGGAGATGCTGCAAAAGGATCCACCATGGTAAGCCACGTTTTCAATGCTGGTATAACTTTGAATAGTCACTAAACAAACGGTTGTAAGTCAAGGACTATTGTAATATGCCATGAGTTCAGCACTTTGACAGAAAAGTATAAGCAGTGTACCTCTAATGCAAATCTGCAATATATCTGTATTTTTGCATCAGATGTCTTTCCCATCCTTGTCTCCTGTTGGATTACTTGCCTTTTGCCATTCAAATTGTTTTGGTTTATTTCTGCCCCAAAGATGAAAGGGGTAATACACGAAGCTGTCCTGGATGTCGCTAAAACCAGCTTCTCATTCCTACACGTCCCGTGCAATTCATTCCATTCTGGATAAGTCTATTAATATAGTCTTCTATTTATATGCTGGCCCTTTACAGCACAGAGTTGAGACCTGCAGCTGTGCAAGTGAAAGAAACCTCCTGCGAGTCATTTGGGAAAAAGTGATCAGCTGAGACAGAGAAGAAAAGTAAGAGTGAACCGAATGCTTGGTGTGCAAAACCCAGCAGGGCAAGTCTGATGGATCGTAACTGCAGCACAGACAAAGACAGGTGAATGCTTTTACTGCAGAGGCAAGCCCATCTCAAAAAGCTGTCAGGAACACGTACTATGCCTGTCGCATAAGTAACAGCCAGCAGAGATTTGGGTGGAGGAGATACAGAGCTTCTTCTTGCGGCACTTCCTGCTTAGCCTCTGAGCTTCTGATAGGACAAGGACAAGGGAAACCGGATCCAACCACCGAAGGGAATCTAGGACTTCTGATCCAAGGATGGAGAGATCAAGTAGGACATACCTCAATGTGGATGCAGTGGTCTCTTGGGTGGGAGTTGCTCGACTCTTGCAGGCCATGTTTGGATGTACTACATTCAGCCTTGTGGCTCACCGAGGGGGATTCAGCGCGGCCTATGGCTCTTACTGTATATCGGTCTGGTGCTTTTGCTTTGCCATCACCGTCTTCATCCTCGCCTGTGAGTTTACTCGCCTCCATAGATACCTAAGCATCTCCTGGGGGAATTTCACAGCTGCCTTTGCCATGCTCGCCACCCTCATGTCCATCACCGCTGCTGTGATCTATCCACTCAACATCCAGTTTGACTGTGATTCCAATAATTGCGAGGTGAGAAATTTCCGCATTGCCAGTAGTGTTTCTGCAGGGCTTCTGTTTTGGGCATATGCCGCAGAAGTCTTTTTAACTAGGGCCAGGCCAGGCCAGGTGACAAATTACATGGCCACAGTTTCAGGCCTCTTGAAAATTGTCCAGTCCTTTGTGGCTTGTATCATCTTTGGTGCTCTGGCGAAGGACAGCCAATACAATAAGTATGCAGCTACCCAGTGGTGTGTGGCTGTTTACAGTTTCTGCTTTGTGGTGACTGTAGTTGTAGTGGCTCTCAATGTTACAGGAAAGGCAACAACACTGAAATGTCCCTTTGAGCACTTTGTGGTCGTTTACACATTTGTGGCTATCCTGATGTATGTGAGCGCTGCAGTGATATGGCCAGTTTTCTGCTTTGATCGTAAATATGGCTCTCCACAACGTCCCTACCAGTGTTCCCAAGCCATGTGTCCATGGGACAACCAAGTGGTCATTGCGGTATTCACCTACGTGAACCTGGTACTCTACATGGTAGATTTAGCATACTCGCAGCGTATCCGCTTTGTCTCAGCTCACTAATGCTCAGCTCTGAAGCTACAAGACTCTTAAATGACTCCAAAAATCAGAGAGTTGGGACCCATTACAAAGCCAACAGTGACACACAAAGTATGAACCTGAGGTGCATCCATGGGGGGGGAAATGGGATGGTTTGAAAAAAATATGTAATGTGGTCTGATGGACCATAGATAGAACATCTTCAGTATTCTAGCTCACAGTTAGGTTTCTGTTAACATCCAGTTCTCTTAGACCTAATACTACAAATTTAGAAATTGATTTTGAGCCTTTATTTGTTGGAAGGACTCCTGAGTAATTTAAATTTTAGCAGAAATGGAATGACAGTTCAAATGCTAGGGGAAAAAGCATCTGTCCATCCTAAGATAGGTTTTTGTTTTGAAGAAAAACATAATATGTTTTAATAAACCTGATAGGTATTGTCAGCTATTCCACAGTGGGAGGGAAGAAAGACTAAACCATCATGAAGATGTTCAATGTTTCAATATTCCTCCAGAAAAAGGAGAATTTCTGTATGCATGTGCTGGGTGGGGAGTATTGGGGTATTATTGTTGGGAGCTGTTTGAAAAATATGTTGACATTGAAATTGACAACTGCAACAAGAAAGGCCGCTGTGCTTTCAACACAATTACTTCCAGACTGTCCTTCTCAATCTGCAGTCCTTCAAGAAGAATGAATCTGAGGACACCTAAATGCCTGCGGAAAAAATGGCTACCTGCAAGATATGTTTGCCTTTTAGATCAAAGTATACTAATTCACGCAAATGATTGTTATGTGTAGTACAAACATGAAGGCAGGTTTCCCCCATCTGGAGTTCTCTAAATGTAGATGTAATCCTCGACTTACGACCACAATTGTGCCCAAAATTCAATTGCTAAATAAGACAATTGTTAAGTGAGTTTTGCCCCACTTATTGCTACAGCTGTTAAGTGAACCACTGCAGTTGTTAAGTTAGTAACATGGTTGTTAAATGAATCTGGCTTCCTCATTAATTGTCAGTGGCAAAAGTGCATTTTGGTGGCAAAAGGTGATCCCAAGATACAGCAACCTTCATAAATACTTGCAAGTTGCCAAGCATCCAAATTTGGATCACATAACCATGGGATGCTGCAATGGTCATAAATGTCATGTGTGAAAAATGGTAATAGGTCACTTTTTTCAGTGCTATTGTAACTTCAGACAATCACCAAACAAATAGTTGTAAATTGAGGACTACTTACATTGGAACAATAATACCCAGAGTTTCCAGATATAATGAATAAGTTGTGTGCCTTGTCATTTACAAAGGACCTGTATAACTTTATAATGAATTCAATCAAGTGCCTGTTGCTGAAATATGCTTGTTCTTAAATTACAGCTAAGAAGTTGTTTGCAAAAATAATCTTGATGCAAATAATAATACAATAGTTGATATTCTACAGTGTGAAACAGTATTTAAATAAATTTATTTTAAAGAAATTGATGTGTTTGCCCAAATGGTTTATGTTAAATGTGTGTGAATAAACTATTTCAATCCAGAATAAAAATGGCTAATTAGAAAAAAAAATCTATTAAAAAATCTAAAGCACAAGAATTTAAACAACCAGAACTGAACTCTGACTGAATTGTTGTTTTTGTCATTTTGGGGCTTAACCTTGACATTGGATGATGGACATTGAACAATTTAATAGGGAAAATACTACTTTAATGCTGGCACACTTAAGGATAAGGTCCTCTCATTCATGGATTAGAAATAATACAAAGGTAATGATACTAGGTGCAAATGAATAAAGGCCCACAGAAAACATTTAAGGTTCGAGCGGCTTTCTTTCAAAACTCTTGTTATCAGTACAATAATATCTATGTAAATAAATGAATACATATGAACATTAATGCACCATAGAGGGCTCAGAATCCTTGCTTCACACACTAGAATTAGTGGTAGCATATAACGTGACCCGTCAAAACCGCGGTCCACAAAAGCGCGCTCGACGAAAGCGCGCATTTGACGTCATCACAGCGCGACGAAAAAAATTAAAAATTGAAATAAAAATAAAATTAAAGCAAGCCGATTCACATAAAGGTAAGGGTTAGGTTTAGGTTTAGGTTTAGGGTTAGGTTAAGGGTTAGGGTTAGGTTTAGAGCGTTAGGGTTAGGTTTAGCGTTAGGTTAAGGGTTAGCGTTAGGTTTAGCGTTAGGTTAAGGGTTAGGTTTAGGGTTAGATTTAGGGTTAGGTTAAGGGTTAGGTTTAGGGTTAGGTTTAGGGTTAGGTTTGGGGGGGTTAGGGTAAGGTTTTCGCTTTATTTTTACATTTATCGATCACAGCGCGATGTTTTCGTCGCGCTGTGATGACGTCACGTACGCGCTTTCGTCGAGCGCAATTTTGTCGTCCGCGGTTTTGTGGTGGAACCGCATATAAGAGAACACATACGCATTTCTAAAGTACGTTTAATCCAAAGAAAAACAAGAGCAATACTGCTCATTCCTTGGTTTTCAGCCAATGTAATAATTAGTTCCCTAATCAATAGCTCCGATAAATGTGAATTATCTTGCCTTCCAGTCAGGTTCAACCTTGAGGATGGATCCAAAACCATAGTATTCACACTGACAATCCCTACATTGGGGCCCAAGTGAGGAATTTACACATTTCCTAGTCCACTAGATTATTTTACTGTGTCAGTACTGTTAACCATGGTACCCTTCTATTTTGCCTAGGAAAGGTAGAGGCACTGTTTTATGATAATTCCGCTCCTTCCTATCTGGATAGTTTTGGCAAATGGTTATGAAGGAGGAGTAATCAGCCCATGGTTATTTTGGTGAGAGTTTCCACGTATGGCTTTCTCCCCCCATGCTATTTAATATTCATTCGGGGAAGTCACCCTTAATTAATTTGGGGTGAGTTGTCAGCTTTAGAGTTGGCAGGCGATCAATCCTCTGAAGCAAACAAGAGAGACCAAACGCAGAGCAGATGATGGCAGACTCTGATTACGAAGGGCCATCTAAGTCCCACGACAAACTAACAAACTAAACTTGTCTCTTGAAAGACAAGAGGAAAGACAATCTGCTTGACTAGTTGAGAAGTGAGGACAACAGTGTCCTTAGCAGAGTTACACCCACAGCTAGGGCTACTTTGGAGTAGCTGCCACAGTCTTGCACTTTGTTGGAAAAAGCTCTCCATTATCAGCCTTGTGTTTCTTTATCTCTGCACTCAGAGCAATATGTGGATGTCTCTTATATTTGTATCCTAGATTGACAGATGACTACTCTAGTGTTGCCTTACACCATTCTTGCACTGTTGGCTGTCTGCCACCCAGTTCTGCTACTTATCTCTTGCTGTTATGATTGTAGACTGGAGCCCTGGACTGTCAACTTCAATCTGTATTTGCAGACTACCAGTTCTGTGTCTCGCTACCAGGAGAGATCTCTCCTTCCTCCTATTTATCCTAAAGTACGTGTGCAATTGTTCAGCCAAGCATTCTACCTGCCATCTTAGCTAATTAGAATTATAGTCCCATCCAGAGGTGGTATTCAGCTGGTTCAGACTGGTTCACTGGAACCAGTAGCGGAAATTACAGATGCCCCCCCCCCCCCCCGCTCTATGCCATCCTATTTAGGCACGTTTTTGAGGCCGGGCGCATGCGTGGTAACAAAATGTGAAACCCACCACTGGGCCCATCATTAAATCAGTGTGATCATTTACTCTAAAATAGGACATGTCTCCTGACTAGATTCCTCCATCAATTTTGTACAATCATCTCAGGATGGGATGCTTCAATTCTCCTCACAATCTCCTCAATCTGTGGTGGAAAAACTGACTTTATAATCTCCCGTCTAATCTGCTGTCTTTCCACAAAGCTTTAAGAAAAGAGTTTTGTTTCAACACGTGCTTGAGCACTAATAGTGATACTAAGAAACTGTTCTGAGTTTAGTTTTATACTGAAATTTTATTGGATGTTTCAAGTTATAAGCTATTGGTAGTTTTACTGGGAAATTTGGTTTATATGAATTCTCTGTATTATATATTGTAAACCACCTAGAATCTGTGTGATGGGGCAGCATATTCCTAGTCCCATATTTATTTTGTATATAATCAATCCATTTTTTCCAGTATCGTTTATATCTCTCGTTTGAGTGGTCCTTAAGATATGCAGATATTTTAGCCATCTCGGCTAAATTTGTGACTTTCAATGTCCATTCTTGAATTGTAGGCAAATCTTCCTTCTTCCAGTATTGCGCCACCAACAATCTAGCTGCAGTTATTAATATAGTTTTAAATTGGGTAATTTCAAACCTCCCCTCTCACGGACATCTTGCATTATTTTTGGTTTTACTCTCGGCTTCTTTCCTGCCCATACAAATTTATTAATACCCTTCTGCCATTCTAACAGGTTCACATCTTTTTTAAGTATAGGTAGCATTTGGAAAAGAAATAAAAATGTAGGTAAAATATTCATTTTCATTGCTGCTATTCTTCCCAGCAAAGATAACTGTAACTTTTTCCATTTTTTCATCTCTGTCTGTATACTATGCCAAAATGGTTCATAATTATACTTATATAACTTCCCGTTTGAGGTTGAAATATGAACTCCTAAATATTTGACCTTTTTAACTATTTCACATCCTATCATTCCTTCTAGTTCTTCCTTTTGTTTAGTATTCATATTTGTAGCTAATATTTTTGTATTCCCTAGATTTATTTTAAATCCTGACACTTGACCATATTGGTTAAACATATTCATTAAGATCATACTAGATTCCTGCGGTTGGGTTAATATTATAACCAGATCATCCGCAAAAGCACACACTCTATATTCTATATAGAGTGCAAGAATATAGAGGGGCAGCATATTCCTGACGGATCGTCCACAAACAGTAAGGGTTGGGTCCTTTACATCTTCCACGCTGAAGCTCAGCACAGGCTCCCCTCACGGCTATGTGCTCAACCCCTACCTGTACTCGCTGTATACATATGACTGCATATCCTCTGATCCATCCAAAATCATAATAAAGTTTGCAGATGACATAACGGTGCTGGGTCTCATAACTGGAGGGGACAAAGCAGCATACAGGCAAGAAGTCCAGAAGGTATCAGCATGGTGCTCAAGAAGCAACTTACAACTAAATACTAGTAAGACAAAGGAGATGGTGCTAGATTTCCGGAAGCACAGAGAGGAGCCTGCCCCACTGTATATCGAGGGGGGCTGTGTGGAGAGGGTTTCCACTTTTAAATGCTTGGGAGTGCTTATTAGTCAAGATCTCACCTGTAAAAACAAAATGTCTCTGGTGATTGGAAAGGCCCAACAGAGACTTCATTTCCTTAGAGTCTTGTGAAAAACTCAGGTGGAACAACAGCTGATGACCTCTTTCTATTGGTCCACCATAGAAAGTGTCCTCACATATTGCATTACAGTATGGGATGCTGGTTTAACAGGTGTGGACAGGAAGGCACTACAGAGAGTGATCAATTCGGCACAAGAAACCACTGGTTGCTCTCTGACACCACTGGATGACATCGCCAGATCTCGCTGCTTTAGCAGAGTAAGGAAGATACTCAGAGATGATTCACACCCTGGTCAGTGTCTCTTTGCACTTCTACCATCGGGCAGAAGACATCAAAGTATAGCCAGCCGAACAAATAGGTTTAAAGATAGTTTCTATCCTTGGGCTGTCAGACTTTTAAATACAACCACAATCACTCCATACACACATTAGTTTTTTTCTTTTTCTTTCTTTTTTTGTTTCTGCTATAATTTTGCACCAGTGAGGTTAAAACCAATTTCGTTGTATTTAAGTACAATGACAATAAAGATTATACTATACTATGCTATAATTTCATTGTATTTAAGTACAATGACAATAAAGATTATACTATACTATGCTATAATTTCATTGTATTTAAGTACAATGACAATAAAGATTATTCTATACTATGCTATAATTTCATTGTATTTAAGTACAATGACAATAAAGATTATACTATACTATATATGTGACTGTAATAAACACATACAGGTAGTCCATGATTTACATCAGTTTGTTTAGTGACCGTTCAAAGTTACAATGGCACTGAAAAAAGTGTCCATTTTTCAGACTTAAGACCACTGCAGCATTCCCCATGGTTATGTGATCAAAGTTCAGATGTTTGGCAACTAACTCATATTTATGAAGTTGCCTCAGAGTCATGTGATCACCTTTTGCCACCTTCTGACAAGTAAAGTCAATGAGGAAGCCAGAATCACTTAACCATGTTACTAACTTAACAGGTACAGTGATTCACTTAACAACTGTGATAAGAAAGGTCGTAAAATAGGGCAAAACTAACTTAACAACTGTCTCAATTAGCAACAGAAATTTTGGGCTCAACTGTGATCATATGTTGAGGACTACCTGCAAATGAAGATAAGTGAATGTAATGTATTTGTTTACATCTTATTTGAAATATGACATTCTCTCTTAAAAATAGCACACCAGTAAAGAGGAACACAATTACTTTCATTCATGTGGTCTGAATCATGCATTCTGAATTTCAGCATCTGATTAATGAATTGGCAGAGAAGATAAATGCACATTATGGCTGGCAGAAGTGCATTTGAACTAATTTTGGAGAGAGTGATCAATTTTCAAATTGTTTTGGGAAAGCACAAGATATGATGATATAATTTCTGAAGTCATACATTACTTTAATGTGGTGGAATGAGGGGATTACTGCAATTATAGCTCTGATTCCAATTAAAAATATACAACTTGAAAGAAACATATGAGGGGGGGGGAAGAGAACGAACTCCAAATCAAGAATTAACTGCCTCGCACCTGTTATGCTATTTAAATTGCCATGTTGCCTTTAAAAGCATCATTGATAATTTGAAGAATGCCATTGCATTCCTCACAGTATAAATTCCATCAGAACTCCAAGGCAAAAAGAGAAGAGCATTTGTGGAATGTTCTAAACAATCAGCTGGAAAAGTTGTCCTAAGCTTTACTTAAAATGGTGATATTAACTTATCTAATATATTATATAAAAATTAAATATTTCTTAATTCCTATGAATCTGCAGAGTACTACTTTTTTTCCAAGGTTTTATTGGATCCTAAACTTGTTTGAGTACCCATCACTAAAAATTAAGTTATTAATACTCTATTACCCTATAGCAAAAGGATTTAACTGGTCTTGCTCAACCAGATGTATTCACCATTCAAAATATTGAATTAAATTTCCCAAAGTTATGTTAGCAAGAAATGCAATATATCTGGAATGAATCAAGAGGGCTTGATTTTATCATGAACATATTCAATAACATACATTTATGCTGATATTTATTCACTTATACAGGCACAGGAACGTATGCTGTATTATATAAGCCCTGAAAATCATTTGCATGAATTTGACAATGATGGTTATATCACATTTGCAGAAATCCATATAACCTCTGGATAACAAGTTAAACAATTTTGTAGTTTACATATTGTACTATTGGGAAAGACTTTCACAAATTCTCTTCCAATATTTCTTACTTGAATACAATTTAATAAACAGATAGTCCTCAACTTACAACCATTCATTTAGTGACCATTCAAAGTTATAACAGCAGTGAAAAAAGTGACATGGCCATTTTTCACACTTATGACCATTGTAGCATCCCATGATCAACATTTGGGTGCTTGATAATAGCATGAATTTATGACAGTTCCACTGTCCCAGGGTCACGTAGTCTTCCAATCACTAGTGTGAGATGGCAGAAAGAGGAAAAGTTTTGATGTATGTAGATTTAGCCATCTGTTAATACTTTTAAACAGAAGTATAGCTCAGCTCTGCCCTTGTAAAAACAAATATGCTAACAGGCAGGCACAAATCTCACCAGAAATTATTATCTACAGTACTGCTTTCTCTAGTAACAACAAGAAAACCAGGATCTTTGTATAGCAGCCAACTTCAGGTTCATAATTTATTTAATGGTGTTGCTGCTATTCTTCGTACTTCCTACATCGTTCTAATGACGTAAATCAGGATAGTGACTTGCCTATCATACCAATATAGAGACAACTCAACAGGCAGTCGGTTTTGTGACCAGGGATGCTCCAGAAATAACACAATGAGCATTCCAGAAGACAAGTCAGGAATAGTGAGCCTGATGCTGGGGAAGATTGAGCGCAAAAGAAAAAGGGGACGACAGAGAATGAGGTGGCTGGATGAAGTCACTGAAGTAGTAGGCATGAGCTTAAATGGACACCAGAGGATGATAGAAGACAGGAAGGCCTGGAGGAACGTTGTCCATGGGGTCGCGATGGGTCAGACACGACTTCACAACTAACAACAACAACTTCCATATTAGCATTTTTAACCATTCAATCTAATACTTCTGAAAATCCACACTGTATTATACTGGTCAAATTGTTCTATTAGTATTATCTATATCAGGATGGAAAGAGAAAATGTCAGGGAGCTGTAGGCGTCTTCATGTAGTCATCAAGGAGGGAATCTGGCCAGTAAACACTCAGTACCTTTTAGTCCTTCAGACCCAATCCCGAAAGGAAAGGATTACAGGGTCCTAAAAAGAATGTGTGTGTGTGATTATTTTTAGAGCTCATATGAGACCAAGAAGTATTTGTAAAGCTGAATTAGTGGAGTTCCATAGAGGTATTGGGAACTGAAAATGAATGGCTCTGTGAAAGTAGAGCTGACAACTGCAGCAAAGACCCAAAAAATCATGAATAAACTTCTTTATATATTTTTCTTAATTATATTTTTATTTGTTTAGCTAATTTATTGGCTACCTATCTTGCCACAGGGTAACCTTTTTCTTCTTTCCTTTTCCCCTGCATTTTCTATCCTTTCTTTCCACTGTATTTTGTTTTGTTTGTGATAGTTTTTACTACTGTAATTAAAATTCTTAATAAAAATATATTTATATAGAGAGATTGAGGATGCTGAGAAGGGAGAAGAACAGAAAATAGACCTAAATGATCAAGAGACTAAACAATTTAGCACAGGTGGCAAGAAATCCGAGAAGGACTATTTCAGACCATCATCTTCCGTAATGAACTCACTTTAAATGAGAGCTGGAAATTTTATACCCAAGACGAGTATTAAAAAAACTTTACTGGAAATCCCATCCCCTATCTAAAGTTGAATTAGCAGCATTGCAGCTAGAAAATACTGCTGTCGGATCAAACGATATGGTTTCCATGCAAATTTCATTCCAAGCACTTTAAATCAAGAGCCGCATTTAAGAGATAGCACTCTTTTTCTATTCTATTACCTATTTTTTCAAACAGGTGTTGTTTTTTAAAAATCTGAGACTACAATTCCCAGGAGGCAGCGCAATCGTGAACCCGTAATGTATCGTACTAATCATGGAAACACCCAGGATGTATCAGCCATTACCGGCAAAAAAACAAAGCCCGAGCATCGCTCGAAGAAATCAGTCCTTCGCGGCCTCCGTGGAAGGTCGACTGATGCAACTGCAAACAAAGCTTACTCCAATAGCTAGCGGGCGATGCGCTTGCTCAGCAGCTGATTGAAGGAGAAGGCAAGGAGGCCACACCCTCTCATTCGGATTGGCTGAGCAATTATGTGTCCTGTGCTTTGCCACGGCTTTTTTTCACCACCACCCCTCCGATTGTGAACGAGCCACGTGGGAGTATCAGGTTTGTTCGCTAGGGGGTAAGTGGGCTCTATAGAAACGCGTATTGGGGGGGGGGGGGTCGGGGAGAACCTGAAGAGTATGGAAAGGATCGATCAGCGATGCAAAGGGAATGGACGATCGCTTTCGAGGGACAGGGACGGTAGGATGGACAGGAAGAAAAGCAGAGCAGCAGCTGGGAGGCTCCAAGAAAGGAAAAAGATTAAATGAGCTGTGATGTCAAGTTGAGGGTGAGACTTAGTTAGGAATCCTGCAGTAGCTCTTCTAAACTTTTCCCCCCTCCCAGATACTTGAATCTACCTATTCTCTAAATCTAGTGCAAAACCTGAAGACCGTTCCTGTAATTTGCAAGAATTATATTACTATCACCGGCACGTTTAGTTGATATTATCATTTTTTTTTAATACCAGGGATCTCTTAGGTTGCTTCTAGAAACTTGTTACCATGAGTGTGGGATTCATCGGTGCGGGGCAACTCGCCTTTTCCTTAGCGAGAGGCTTCACGGCAGCAGGTAGGCAAGTGCCAGAAATTGGAACTGATTTGCAATAAACTCACTGATAGATTAGTGTTATATTTAATTCTGCAACTTTCTTAACATTTGCACAGTATGTTAGATGCCATGTGGTTTGTTTGCTTTTGGTTTAGTATACTGTGCAGACTAAGCCAATTGTGTTATTTAATTAACCATGTGTAATCAAGTAATGTGCATGTAATAACTTAAATATGCTATTTCTGAAACATTAGAAATGGTCCTAAATTTTTATCCTGATCACTTGTATCTATCCATTTGTTTCTCAGATTTTTATGTTTTCCTTGATTCAAGCATACTTTGTGTAATGAACTTGTTGTAATGAAGACATAGTGCTACTTTTGCTGGAATACAGTAGACATAGATACAAGTTTGAAACTAAAATTCCCTTTTGTATTTTGGAATTCATGTTACTATATTACCACTCTCTCCCGATTAACTTGTTACAGTATTGTTGGGAAAATGTTAATGAGATACAAGCAGGAATATGTATGCTATATTTTTAGGAGAATCCAAGGTGCATTTAAATACTCATATCACAGCAGCCAGAAACCTAGAAGCCCCTCCTAATTTCTAGCAGGTTTTTTCTTTATTTCTTACGAAATAGTATAATTACAGGCTAGAAGAGTGGCTTAGTGGTCAGGAAATTGCAAACATTGCAAAAGACAGCACAGAACTTTCCATAGATTTAAAAACAAAGTTCTCAAGGGTGTAGTTCTGCATGAACTTTGCCTGCTTATATATTATCTTAGTTTTGAATGTTTCTTTACTTTAAAAAAAAAATATCTCACTAAATTTCAGTATCTCTTCACTTAAAAAAAATGTGAAAAACTACAATTGGATAAGCGGTAACAAAAAATTGGATGAGAGACTGAAAAACAAAATGGGTGTATATTGAAAAGAGACGTGATGATAGTAGCAAGAATATAATGAAAACAGAGGAGGCAGGCAGAGCCGGTTATGCCAGGCTCCAACAAACCTGGTTGTAGGACTACCAGAGCTGGGCATCAAAAATTGAATGGAGCTAGATGGCAGTAAAGAAATACTGAAAAAGATCCTTTAGTGTCCTCTAGTGGTCATCTAAATTTATTTAGTCAATTATGATAAAAAGAAAAAGGGTTTCATGCAACTACGGAGGGGAGATGAGTTCCTTATGAGTCAAGTGGTCAAGGGGGTGGGGGTGATACTTTAAATAGAGGAGGGAACTTCTCACATGGCCTACATTGTTGCTATAATATGGAAAAAATGGCTGAGTGAGCTTCCTCTTCCTTTTCTCTCTTCCTGGTGGGACTCCAGGCTGAGAGTCCCACCAAGCTGAACTCTCTCACCACTGAACTCTCTCACCACTGGAGGAGCCCATCTAAGTGGGGCTGTAAAACACCCACTACCGTATTTTTAAGATTATAATACGCACCTGCCTATAAGATGCACCTAAATTTAGAAAAGGGGGAAAATGCCTCTGCATTTTCAGCCCCTTTGTGGGCCTTTTTTGGCTCTTTTCCAGCCTTTTTTCTACGCATTTTAGAGCCTTTTGGGGGGGGGGGATTTTAAATGCTTTTTTTCAGCCCATTTTTGAGGCTTTTTTCAGGCCCTTTTTGGGCTCTTTTCCAGCCATTTTTCTATGCTCTTGAGGCTTTTTTTGCCCACTTTTGAGGCTTTTTTCAGCCCATTTTTGAGGCCTTTTTCGGGCTATTTTTGAGGCTTTTGGGGGGCCATTTTCAATGCTTTTTTTGTGCTGGTTTTTTTAATGGACCGAAAAAGCCTCAAAAACGGGCCAAAAAAAAGGCCTAAAAACAGGGCATACCAAAATATGGCCGGAGGGTGGGTGAGGCTTTGGCAGTATTGGGTCTATAAGATGCACAGACATTTTCACCCGCTTTGGGGAGACAAAAAGGTGCATCTTATAATACGGTATGCCTCTGATAAGAACTGAATCATCACTTGAATAAGTTGTAGGATGCTATAGCAAAATGAAACATAATATTTATTTTTCTAGGGGTTTTGGCAGCCCACAAGATAACAGCAAGCTCACCAGACACTGATCTCCCAACAGTATCAGGCTTGAGGGTAGGTTATAGCATTTGAAATATTAAAATGCCTCTTTTCTGCTCTCAAAACTCTCATAAAACTCTTGGTAGCTGTGTTTGTATACTGAACTCTTCATACATGATGTGCACACTGCTTTGATTGATGTCACTGATGACTCCTGGCAGTGAATCCAACTAACAAATCAAGTGTTTTGGGGTTTGATTTCCTAACATAAGTTGACAAGAATCTTGTTGGTTTCATCTTGAAACAACCCATATCCTGAGCCAAGAACAAAATTGCGGCACCAATCTGGCTTGTTCCAGGATGAATAAAGTAGAACTCCTAGTTTATACATCATAGTCATCAACCACAGAGCGTACAACTTTTTTTTAACTGTGACTATTAGCAGAGGGATCCAGTAGATGTGAAAGCAACAACAGGGAGCAGAATACTTTTAGAGGTAAATCAGAATACTGGCTTGTAGTTCCAATAAAAACTTGGGCATTTCATGCTTCATCCATGTACTGAGATAGTTTAGGCTTTTTTAGCTCTGATATTATATCTGCAGGAACTAAACTTCCTAGTCAGAACTTTTTCTGTTTACTGTACTAGAATTGGGATACGTTTCACTCATATAAAAAAGAAAAATTGAGATTCAAAAGGTACATGTTACTCAGAAAAGCATATACAGGGGATCCTCAAGGTAAAACAGGCAATTTAACGGATATTCAAAATTATGACAGACTACCCAAAATCACATATACCATATTTTTTGGACTATAAGATGCACTGGAGTATAAGATGTACCAAGATTCTGAAGAGGTAAACAAGAAAAAAAAAGTTTTGCCCTTCCCGGCCCCTAGGAGCACTCTGCATGCCTTCCAAACCCTCTGTGTGCCTCGTTTTTGTGAAAAATAAGCCTGGTTTTGGCAAAAACAGGATGTGCGGGGTGGGGTTTCTGGAGGCCAAAAATGGCTGTATTAGGTGTATAAGACGCACCAACATTTACACCCTCTTTTTTTGTGTGTGTGGGGGGAAGTGTGTCTTATAGTCCAAAAAGTATGGTAACTTCATTTCAAAGTCACGATGGCTGCTTTTTCAGAAGGCTGCAAAAAGTGATTGCATGACCTTAGGATACAGCAATGGTCATAAATATGAATCAGTTGCCAAGCATCTGAATTTTGATCATGTGACTATGGAGATGCTACAAAGTTGTAACTGTTAAAAATGGTGATAAGTCGCTTTTTTCAGTGCTGTTGTAACTTTGGATGGTCACTAAATGAACTGTTGTAAGTCGAGGACTGTCTGTACTACAGATCATAGCACATGGTAACATAGCATTACCATAAGTGTTAAAATTGAAAATACATCTAGATACTAAACACGCTCCAAATAGGATATATGATTCTTCCAAGAAGTTTCTCTCTATCTCAGTTTTTCTGCAAGCTGGTGCAGTTATTTCCACCCAAAAAACCTCATCCGAAACCCAGTAGTCAAAACAGTTGAATCTCTCTTTGCCTCATTTTTTTGCCCATTTAAAATCAAGATGTGAGGTTATTTTGGCTTTAATCTATCAAGTTTATTTTCCCTTTGTAGTTCTAGGAAAATAAATGTGTGCTCAAGCTTGCCTGGTTTAATGCTTAGTCCAATTGTTCTTATTATAATCTCAGCACAAAGAAAGAGATGCTTCATCAATTGCTATTCAACTTCTTAATTCCAGAAAATGGGTGTAAATTTCACCATAAGCAACAAGGAGACGGTTAAAAACAGTGATGTCCTGTTCCTGGCAGTGAAACCTCCGATAATTCCCTTTATCTTGGATGAAATTGGCTCAGACATAGAAGATCGACATATTGTAGTCTCGTGTGCTGCTGGTGTTACTATCAACTCAATTGAAAAGGTGAGAATCAGCATTCATTTGTATTAGGTTTCTTGGGTCTAGAGATGTGCAAGAGAAGGGCAGCTAGCAGACAATTCTGAAGAATAAACTAATAATGTGGGTGGTGATAGTGCAACAAATATAATTGCTTTGCTTATATAGAAAGAAGAGGAAACCTTGTTATATCATCAGTTGATGATCTAGTAAACAGCTTTGTAAGTAAGCTGGTTATCACCCTGCATGAATTGGCATGAATAAATTATGTTTATCAACCTGAATAAAATAGCATAGCTTGTTCTAAATTAGCATAAATTGTTATAAATTATGAATATTATACCAGCTAGCATAAATTGTGGGTATTACCCAATAAATTATGAATTAATATATTATAAATCATTATTACCCTGGATAAATTATATGTTATGAGTATTACCCAGATGAACTATCATGAATTAGTAAGCCAAAAATTAATAAATGAGCATGGTGAATTAATTATAAATTATTATCCTTATTCTGGATAAATAACGATAATGTAATACATTACCATAAATCATTATTCTGGATAAGTTATATATTATCATAAATCATGATTGTTATCCCAGATAAATTATCATAAGTTATGATTCTTAATCTAGATAAATTAGCATGAATTGCTAAATTCTGAGTTAATAAATTATGGTTATTAGCCTGAATAAATTAACATAAGTTGTTTTACATTAGTATACATTTAATAAGTTATTATTCTGATTGAATTCTCATAATGTGCCTAATTGTCATAAATTGTGATAAATTATCCTATGTAATATGCCACCCTATGGACATTCCTTAAATTGCAAGTGGGGCAATTAGGTAGGAATCTGTGTATAACTTAGCTTTTCTATACTTGGAATCTTGTGCTGGGATAATAACTTCTAGAATGATCAGTCCCTCAATAAAATGGAATTGCAATGCATCAGGAGGGCACCAAGTTGGGGAATCCAGATGCAGTGCTTTTAAAACTTTCAGTATTTCTTCTGTAAGGATCTTGTGATATATGAATAAGAAATAAGTGCTTAGGGAGAAAAACAGGTTCCTAGCTGAAATTTCTGCTCTCACCTGGCCATATTTCATTTAAAGATACAAAGAGACACACTATGGGTATCAAATGAACATGTACTGATTCTTTCCTACTTGTCTGTAACCTAGCACAGTTGGATTTTCTAGAGCACTAGTCAGATCTATTTTTTAAAAGTTCTGAAGTATCCTGAATTGTTTCTCTTATTTTTGTCTCAAGAAACTTTCTGCCTTCTGCCCCGCCCCAAAAGTGATCAGGTGCATGACAAATACACCAGTCATTGTGCGGGAAGGGGCCACTGTTTATGCCACAGGCACGCATGCAGAAGTGGAAGATGGGCAGCTCTTAGAACAGCTGATGGCAAGTGTGGGCTTCTGTACTGAAGTGGAAGAAGATTTGATAGATGCTGTGACAGGACTCAGTGGCAGTGGACCTGCTTATGTATGTGCCATACCTTTGCTGTATTCTTTAAAAAGGATATAAAAGGTTTGGGGAGGGGGGAGGTCATATGTAGAAATGTAACTAATTTTATGCTATATCTTATTTTACGAGGAGGCAGATTGGCTTGCAATATTATGAGGCTTTATAACCGAGTGCTTGATTTCCTAGATGTCATTAGAGTTATTGGAGTTCTAGGTGATTTATTCTAAACTACCGACAAGAACCCACTGTTAAAATTCTGGAATACAGCAGTTGCTCAGTCTATACTAGAAGTTCTTAACATTGTAGCTGCAACACAGTTAGAGGGCACTGGATTGAAGTACTCTGATTAGAACAGAACAGTACAGATAGAATATTCTTTATTGACCAAGTGTGATTGGACACACAAGGAATTTGTCTGTGATGCATAAGCTCTTAGTATATATACACGCAACAAAGTGATAAATCATAAATTATAAGATACAACCAACAAGTAATAGTCATAAGATACTAATAGGAGTAGGTAATAGGAAAGGTGAGAAGGATAATAGTCATGATTTAGATAATCAGAAAAATACATTGCATTGTTATGTTCCACTTTCAGAATGTTTACTTCTCTTTTAACTACTGATTTCCTAGGCATTCACAGCCCTGGATGCCCTGGCAGATGGAGGGGTGAAGATGGGCCTTCCTCGCAGGCTAGCAGTCCGATTGGGAGCTCAAGCCTTGTTGGTCAGTATCTTAACTTGTGATTATCAGAGTGGTCATTGTCTACTCTGCTTCTTTTTTCCTTTGATAGGAAAAAGTCAATTATTTTTTTAAACTGGTGTTTGAAATTCAAAGAATTTCATTACCACCCAGCTATGAAAGTACAGTACAAAAAACAGAAATACTATTGGATCATTCAATCATGTGTGAGACAGGTCAGATTCTTTTTAATTCAATGACCAATTTGCAGTTTTAAGGAACTCTGTCTGCCATAATTTACATTTTCTCCCTCAAAGATCCAGCTAAATAAATATAGGTCAATGTAACTTATTGCTCCTATCCCCTAAGTTGCCTTTGTCTTGTCTACCCAATACCATAGGGAGCTGCCAAAATGCTGTTGGATTCTGAGCAGCACCCTGGACAGCTTAAGGACAATGTTTGCTCGCCAGGAGGTGCTACCATCTATGCTCTCCACTTCCTAGAGAGTGGTGGTTTCCGCTCATTGCTCATCAATGCTGTGGAGGCATCCTGCATCAGGACACGGTATGCTTGCACATAGCAAAAAGAAATGCCCTCTCACACACCCCTTGAGTTGTGATCTTTGATTTGTTAATCCATTTTCTGTCTTCAACAGGGAACTACAGTGCTTAGCTGACCAGGAGAAAGTCTCCCCAGCTGCCATTAAGAAAACCTTAATGGATAAAGTGAAATTAGAATCTTCCTCTGCCAACAAAGTCAGCCTATTCAACAAGAAGAATCCTGGCAACAAGAAGCAGTGAAGAGACCCTGGCCTTGCCTGAGCCTGTTTTATTTTCTTTGAAGGGAACATCATTTTAAAGTGGGGGGGATAGGTGTCCTGGACCTCGAAATGCTGAAAGAAAGGCATTTAAGTTTCCAGAAGTAATTATTAAAGTATAGTAGATAGGGCAATGTTCTTGGAGGCTGAGGGGAAAGTATTTTTTTCAGCCAGTTCTTTTAGGGAGGAAACTATAGCAGTCTTCATTTGAACTTGACAGATGATTTGTTTACATTTTTCAATCCAAATTTTCCTAGTTAACCTCATAACTGATTTACACAACAGATGATCCAGAGAAATAATTACATAGTCAAACAGAAAGCTGTATCCAAGTATATACAAGTCTTGTTCACTTGCCTTCATTCACTCGTTCATTATTTCATTCCTCTCACTCACACACATACAAACACACATATACAGGGTAGAAACAGACTCTTCATATCTTGTTTCTGCAATGTCTCTCATTTTAATCAAACAATTGTTTATCTACTGCTTTTAGATTTCATATAGGTTATTTGTCTGGGCTAATACGCTGCAAAAAGTATCTATAGTACTCTATAATATCTTCATTCCATAAGAACATAAGAATCTGTTTTAAACAGATGCATCTGATTCTCTATTTGGCCACATATTGTGTCTACTCTGACTGGCAGCAACTTCCCAGTCCTTAGCAGAGCTCTTTTTCATTTCTTGCTTCTTAAATTGGATTTGCCCAAGATTTTGATTTTTCATTTTCATGCAGGTAATGTGCAAACTTCTGGTACGTAAGCTGTAAGAAATCTTATCTAGGTTCAGAATTTGCTATGGCATGTCTGAAAGTTGTTCAAATTGTGTGGAGATTATTCATAGGTAATTTTGATTTTCACAGTGGAGTAGATGTTAACACAAGGTATTAACATTTTGGTACTACAGTCAGAAATAAAAAACTACTATGATGCAAGAATGAGTAACAGATGCATTAGTGCTCTAATCATGAATTTATTGGATTTATTCACAGTATTCCTCTAATAGATAAGGATTAAGACTTGAAGCTTGCCTAAGGTTGCAAAATGGGGTGGGTGGGAATAGTTGTGAGGTATACCTTCTAAGTAGACCTGAAATCAAAGACCTTATTATAGTGAGGTGCAGAGAAGTCAGTTCTCTCATTTCTTTTAAGGCTAGAGTCTTGCTTTGCTAAAATGCTCCCTGCCCTTTCTAGGACATGGGTATTGTGTTATATATTGCTTTTGAGTAAAATATTTTTCTGCTGAGAAAAGCAGAACTTAGCCTTTATCTGTAGAACTTAAGTCTCTTGATATCCTGGAGGCAGACGTGTTCTGAACTAATTGGGAGCTTCAGTATGCAGGTCCTGCTAAAGAGCCCAAAGACTACGAATATGTAGGTGGTGATTGTGCCCATAAAAATCAAGGGCAGAGCAATTCTGTACTACTTCATCATTGTCCTCTTCCTGCTTTAAAGACTTATTCTAATCTTTTCTTGTCACTTTTTCCTATTTTCTGGAATACACATAATAGGAGCAGTGGCTTTTATTTTGTGAATTCTTTCCCATCTTTTACACCTATAAGAGCGAGCTCAGAAACATCCATTCTGTCTTTAAACAAACCACGCTTCTTGTTACATCTGAACTCAGGAAACTTCTTAAATAATAGTAAAGTGACAATGATGTAGAGTTAAACTATGTCCAAAGGAATATGAAGCAGGATTCTCTTGGGGTGAAGCTTTAGCTTATTTTTTTATGACTACCCAAATGGTCAAAGAATTAGAGGAGAAAATGTTTTTGCTTTAGGTACTTGCTGCAATTTGTATATACTATTTTTTGGGAAATCATTATGAATGGAACACTGATAGTCTGCATTTTTCAATTTAAAATTACATTTGACTACTTCTGTCTTCTGATTGCATTAAAGTAAGCGTGTGAAACCTCAGGTGTTTTCTTGCCTTCCCTTCAACAACAAAGAAACTCGGCCATCAATCAAATACCTTGCTTTTCCACTTCCTTGAATGGAAGAGATGGAACAAAATTGGGCTGAGGGAGTAAAATATAGTAGAGTACTGTCTATCAGTATCTTGGAAAACTGATAGAAGATCTGGTTGTATAAGCAGTTTGGTTTTTAATTTAGAACAAAGCTGACAAGTATATGTAAGAAATACATATTATAGAGAAAATTTTGATTATCACATGCCTATAGGATTGAAGCTGATACATATTTTAAAATAAAGCAGTAAGGTTTGTTTGTGTTTTTTTTCTGCTTATTTTGGTGGTCTGAAAGTGGGTCAGTTTTTGAAGAATCTGAAAGGCACATAGCTTTTCCTTCTCACTCCAATTCTTCAGTCTGATTTTCTCACTTGAATATTGGTGTGTAAGTTTTCCAAATGGGATAGTTAGTCTATTGGCCAAGCAGATGGGGAATCTGGTTTCCAAACAGATATGGCTGAATTATTTCTTTCTCAAAATGTATGTGACATAAAAATATTTGGTTTTTTTTAGTCTGTAAAATCCATATACATATAGAACCATACTTTATGACATTTATAAACCCTGTATTTTGTATTGGTGATGGTCTCACAAGATTATTACTGTTGCTATTAATATGCTTGTTTTATTTGTAGAAGTTTTCATTTTTCTTCTGTTATTTTTTATATAAGTAAAGAAGAAAAAGGAAAGAATCAATTAGAAAACAAAGTGTGGACTACTACCCCAAGATGGTTGCTGAACAGTAGGAATTTTTCTTTCTCCTGCCAACAATCTACTGATTTGCTACCAAAAGTGATTCTTTGGCAGTCCTACTCCCTGGATTTGAATGGGGACATGTAGAAATGACCCAAGATAGCTTTTGGGTGATCATGAACTCATCTGGGAAGAGGAATCTTGAAAATTGCAATTCCATATGAGAGCTGCTGGAAAGTCACCAGTCATCCATCTTTCCTCTGGCAGTTTGTTTTCTTAAGGATGCCTGGGTTTTAACTTCATTTTTTGAAGTTTCTGTTTTTCTTTGCTTCCTAACTTTAAAAGTTGACTGGCTGGTTAAATTCTGGTTTATTTAAATCTCCTTCTAGACTCTGTTTAATAGTATTTTTTGTGTCCCCCTCCCCCCAAATGGAAACGAAATAGAAATTATTTCATGCAGAACTTTTGTAAGTAATAAATATTACTTATCTGCATGTAATGCTTACCTTGTGGATTTTCAGTATTTTAGTCCAGAGACCATGATTTTCATTCCAAAATATTTATTTTTAAATGCTTCATTGTTTATTTTGTGATGTTTGGGATTGTTTCCTTCTATCTCCTATAAGCAATTCTCCTATGACTGCCACATATCAACTATCCCCGGCAACAAATTAGCAGAAACCAGTACAAAACATTGATCTGAATTACTATTAACATCCACTTACAATATAAAGCACTGAAAAAACGGGGGCTCTACATGTCTGCCATTGTCATATTCTCTGCTTCTTTTTCTGAAGTTGTATAAATAGTGCACATAAATAACACTCAAAGGTAGCTCTCATAATTTTGGTATTTTTTTAGGGGAATGGGAGTGTAGGACAAATACAAAAAAAAGTGTGAACGAGAATAAATTAAACAGTAAAACACAACATTCACTCGACATTCGGGAGGGGCGAAAGTAAAACTTATCCCCAGGCCTGACGGGCTAGCCAGCTCTTGAGGGCTGTGCGGAAGGCCTGGACGGCGGTGAGGGTACGAATCTCCACGGGGAGATTGTTCCATAGCGTCGGAGCCGCAACAGAGAAGGCTCTCCGAGTAGTCGCCAGTCGGCACTGACTGGCGGATGGAATACGGAGGAGGCCAGCTCTATGCGATCTGATGGGACGCAGGGAGGTAATTGGCAGAAGGCGGTCTCTCAAATAGCCAGACCCACTACCATGGAGCGCTTTATGAGTGGTGAGTAGGACCTTGAAGTGCACCCAGAGATCGACAGGTAGCCAGCGCAGCTCACGGAGGATCGGTGTTATGTGGGCGAACCATGGTGCGCCCACGATCACTCGCGCGGCCGCATTCTGGACTAGCTGAAGTCTCCGGGTGCTCTTCAAGGGCAGCCCCATGTAGAGCACGTTGCAGTATTCCAGCCTAGAGATCACAAGGGCTCGAGTGACTGTTGTGAGGGCCTCCCGATTCAGGTAGGGCCGCAACTGGCGCACCAGGCAAACCTGGGCAAATGCCCCCCTGGTCACAGCTGAAAGATGGTGGTCGAAACTCAGCTGTGGATCCAGGAGGACTCCCAAGTTGCGGGCCCTGTCTGAGGGGTATAAATTTTGTCCCCCCAGCCTGAGTGATGGTACGTTGGTCAAATTTTTGGGAGGAAAGCACAACAGCCACTCGGTCTTGTCTGGGTTGAGTATCAGCTTGTTTGCTCTCATCCAGTCTTTAACGGCCTCAAGACCCCGGTTCATCACGTCCACCGCTTCATTGAGTTGGCACGGGGCGGACAGATACAACTGTGTATCATCCGCATATTGGTGGTATTTTATCCCGTGCCTCCGAATGATCTCACCCAGCGGTTTCATGTATATGTTAAATAGTAGGGGGGATAAGACCGAACCCTGCGGCACCCCATAAGTTAGGGGCCTCAGGGACGATCTCTGCCCCCCTACCAACACCGACTGCGACCTGTCCGAGAGGTAGGAGGAGAACCACTGCAAAACAGTGCCGCCCACCCCTATCTCCCGCAGTCGTCGCAGAAGGATACCATGGTCGATGGTATCGAAAGCCGCTGAGAGGTCAAGGAGAACCAGGATGGAAGCGCGGCCTCCATCCCTAGCTCTCCAGAGATCATCGGTCAATGCGACCAAAGCGGTTTCTGTGCTGTAACCGGGCCTGAAGCCAGACTGGAAGGGGTCTAGATAGTCAGCTTCCTCCAAGGTACGCTGAAGCTGGAGGCTCCAATGACCTTTCAAAGTTACAATAGAACTCAAAAATGTGACACATGACCGTTTTTTTACACAAAGTTGCAGATCCCCATGGTCATGTGATCAAAATTTGAGGCTTGGCCACTGGCATGCAGGGGTGAAATCCAGCAGGTTCTGGAGAACCGGGTAGCAGAAATTTGAATAGTTCAGATAATCGGCAAATACTGCCACTGGCTTGCCCCAGAGTAGGATGGGAATGGAGATTTCGCAGTATCTTTCCCCTGCCACACTGACCAAGCCACACCATGCCCATCAAGCCACGCCTACAGAACCAGTAGTAAAAAATGAATTTCACCACTGCTGGCATATATTATGACGGTTGCAGTATCTTAGGGTCATGTGATAACCTTTTGTGACTTTCTCAAAGCAGTCAGTGGGGAAGGCCAGAATTAGTTAACAGCTGTGTTACTAACTCAAAACTACAGTGGTTCACTTAACTGTGGCATGAAAGGTTTTAAAATGGGTCAAAACTCACTATTTTGCTTATAAATTTTGGGCTGAATTGTACTTCTAAATTGAGGATTACCTGTATTCCAATTTGCAGAAAGCTACTGTGCTTATCTCTATGCACCCACTTCTTGATTAGAGACTATTTCAGCAATTATAGTATGAAAATATGATAGTAATAGTAATAAATTCACTTATAATCACTGCGTTATTTATGATCAAATGTATGCCTGACAGCAAAGCACACTGGAGTGAGAATGACACTGGAGTGCAGTCTGAATAACTTTATCTGAATGTAAAGGCACCACCCAATGATTTTTGCAGCATCTCTCAGTGCAGTGGCCAGTTCAGATTTGGAAAAGGAGCAGAATCATCAGCCTTAGGGGATTCAGCTGGAAGAGTTGCTTAGCAACCAAGACAGTTATCACTAGAAGTCAAAAGAGCAGAGCTAGCAAGGAGGAGAGGAGGGCTGAACAAAGACTATTGGCCAGAAAGACCCTGACCTGTCGAGAGAAACAACCCTGGTTATGCTACTCCTATATAAGGGGAGCCATGCATCTCACATTTCACAGATTTGTGTGGGGACAACTCTCTTTGTATCTCACCATTGTGTACCTCAACCCCTTAGCTGCCTTCTTCATTGTTCAGATCTTTTGCCCCAGAGTTCTCTTTCAAAACAGGATGTTTTGAAGTATGCCAATTAGTAACATCTGTGATTTCTGTGGGCCAGGACAGAACAGATTGTCACCAACCTAAGTCCCAGTCACCTATGGAGAGTAATTAACTATTGGCCACATAGCAATGGAAATTGTCATGGATCAATTGCTGTCAAAAACATTATGCAGCAGGTTGGGCTACAAGCTCTGCAAGTCTAGTCATTGCAGGTAGCAGCAACAGTTTCATACCACACAAACCAGAAATGTTCAGTAGCATGCCCAGAAAAGTTTGATAGGGTGCTGACTCGATTTCATGCCTTGGGGCACAGTATAACCTCTATAGGAGCCTAGAAGTGAATATTTACCCTCAGAGAGACTTAGGGTGGATACTTGGATTTGTTACCAGCTTGTTTAGGAGATTCTGCTAAATGGGCCACACTGTTGCTAATGCAAAGCAGCAGCCCCCTGCTGGACAACATTGCTGAATTCAGCTTCAAGTTTCAAGCTCTATATGCCAATCCCAAAAATTCCTTTAGGCACGAATTGCTACAATCGGGAACTAAGAGAAGGATGCTGCTATGCCATGATAG
The DNA here is from genome assembly GCF_009769535.1 of Thamnophis elegans. Lineage (NCBI taxonomy): Eukaryota > Metazoa > Chordata > Lepidosauria > Squamata > Natricidae > Thamnophis > Thamnophis elegans. The sequence continues at coordinate 49,189,981 of NC_045542.1, read as the reverse complement.
CCCAGCTGCAGGCCACTTTGGTTTCTTCCAGACTCTTGTGAAGATTTTTGTATCCATGAATCCAGATAATGTAAGTTGGTATGTCACCCTCCTGTTCTACAAGTGGTTAGAGGAAAGATGTTATTGCAATCATTGGGGATTTTTCATCCACTACATGACCCAACACATCTATGGGCACACTGTAGCCTAGGATTTTATAATATATCTATCAAAGTCAAAGGTAACATGACAATCTTGTGTAGGCAAACATTTTCACTAAGATGAAAGTGTTTGTCACTACCAAGTGACAAACATAGCTTGTCCAGGTCTGCCCACAGCCAAAGACACCACTTGGCTATTTTCATAGTATATCTACTGTATACATGGTTAACTGAACACTTGATTTCAGATTTTACCTGCATTCCTGCAAGGGTTTGGTAAGTTTTCAAAGACTAGGGCGCCAAATCTCCAAGCATCATCTAGAGTCAGATACAATGGGTGAAATGGGATTCTGAAGCAATATCTCAGATGTTTATTACTACCAGCAAGATAACTGGACAGGCCTCCTAGCACAGCTAAGTTTGCTTATAATACTGCATAACATACCTCCATTCTTGGCTAACTATGGTAACCACCCCCATTTTTTTCTCTGACCTCACCAGCTTCTTCGGTTCAGCCTTGGATCAGCTCTTGCAGGGAACTACAAACATTCATCACATTCTGCAAGATCAGTTACGGAAGGCAGTTGATTATAAACCTTACTAATTGTTATCACCCCGCAGGCCCACCAATAGTTGTGGGGGGACTTAGAATGTGTCTTCTCTAAGCACCTTATGACCAGGCCCCTATCAAACAGTTCAATAATTGCTTCATATGATCATTTCCATGAAAAGCTATCATCATTTTGCTTTTTAGCTCAAGTTATCTTCCAGTTTCCACCTTTATCCTTTACTGCAGGAGTCCTCAAACTATGGCCCGTGGGCCAGATACAGCCCACCGAAGCCATGAATCGACCTGCATGGCACCACGAGGCTGCCCCGCCCATATTGCCCTGCCCACCCGCTGGCACCCACCCTTCAGTCGAGCACAAGCAACAAGAGATGTGTTACTTTTGGGGAGACTGCAGGATTGCCCCTCCTTCCCGCCAGCCAGCTGGTCTTCAGTTTGCTGCTCATCAGCCTCCGGACATCAGATTCCCACCATCCAGCACCAGTTCAGGAGTTCCTTCCCCCCCCCCCACCCAGGGGGAGAAAGAGAGAGAGAGGGAGGGAGGGAGGGAGGGAGAGGGGGGGAGGAGGGAGACAGGGAGGGGGAGGATCGTACCAATGCCGCTCCTGGTACCAGTGTGCCTGTAAATTATTAGAAAATATTCACTCTGTATGGCTGTAGCCTAGTGTTCTCTTTGGAAATATAGAGGATAGGGTGGAACAACTTCACCAGTTCACCCTTCAAATATATTGTTTTAATAGGCTATGCACACCAATTGTGGCTTTTTTTGACTAGCTAAGCCCTCCCTCACAGCAGCCCTTTAGAGAGAATAGGCACAGCAGTATATCAAATCTTCATATATGTTTACTGGTCCAAAATGTTTGCTGAACTATGCTATACACACTTAATTATTTGTAACGTTTATAATCATACAATAAGAAATAGAAAAACTAATAGATAGTACATGTTATGTGCTCTATTGGGACTTAATAAAATTCCAGTAACTGCTAACATTGTATAACTATCATATATGGAAAACAAAACTGTTTCCTATCACAGTTTTTTCCACTAGAGGAAGGCTTTATGTTAATTTCTAGGTTTTATATAATTTTGCTGATCATTGAAAAAAATCACAATGAAATCCTATATTTAGAGTTTATCTGATTACCCTCTCTCAATAATGGAAGCGGATAGCAATTCATATTCCCACTGTAGTTTCTTAAACTCCTCTAGAAGCATGGCAGATAAATAGAACATTAAAAGTCAGCAGTACAGAAACCTCTTTTTACAGTAGACTTTTACCCTTACCAAACTGCAAAAATCATTGCCAAATGAAATGATTATAAGACTAAGATCTAGGATTAAAGCATAGTTAGAGCTGTCCTTATTGATCAGATTGTTATCAATGATCTTGATATAAAAGTTCGGGTGAGGGAATGGAAAAAGAAAGAATTGTGTATTTTAGTTACCAAAATTTGTCAATTCTAAATAAAATCAGGGAGCAATTTTTATCAACTGTGATTTACAGCTCTTAACCTTGCAACCTTGAATAATGCTGACAACAAAAGACAGGTGTCTGAAGCCTGCACAAGTTTTCAATAGATTTCTTTATTTATATTATCTGAAACTGCAAAAACTTTCCCCTGACTTAGGATTTCTTGCTTGAACTTTCATGTCCTCATTCTGAAGTATAAATTAATATGTGACTCTTGCATATGGAGCAGAATGAGAACAGAATTTTCTAAAAGTAGCTGTTGGCAACCTTGGTTATAGAACAATTTTCATGTAATTTGGCCAAACCAGTAGTGGTGATTTGGCCTGGGTCGTAGAACCAGCAGCAACCCAGGCTGGCCACACTCCCGAACCGGTTCCCCGGTCTCTTCTGCAGTTGTTGCCATGTTTCTGCGCATGCGCAGAACCATTGACAGTCAACTGTGCATTTGCGAGCAATGCATAGCGGGAGCAAATGCAAAGAACGCACAAAGCAAACCAGTACCAACCGGTTCAGAAACCCACCTGATAAATTTGTCCCATTCACATGTTTTTGGCAGTGTGTATTCTCCAGAATGCCATTCAGCTCCTAACCAAAAGTTCAGAGCATTTACCCCTTTGAAAGGCCAGCAAATTCTTCCCATACATATTTTTTAGATATGGCTTTCAAAAAAGAAATTACAAAGAGTGCAAAGAAAATCTATTCACATTGGACCAGTTTGCCTTGACAAAAATGTATTGAGTTGCTGCAATATTTGTTTCTCCAGAGAATGCACTTTATTGTAATAAATACAAGCCTGAGTATTAATTGAACTCCATGTCATAGTTAGAGATTTTGCATTATGAACATATGGTGCTTTCTGTCATTCTTTCTAGTTATTTTCTGCCTGAAGTATATTTTACTTCCTATTATTAACTTCCTACTTCATAGTGTGTGTGCGTGTGTGTGAAAAATATTCAAGAAAGCCAGGCCATATTTATAGTTGTTAATAAAAATGAATTATCTAGAAAATTACAATCTATTAATACATTGCAAGATATTTAAAAGTGTGGTATATCAGATAAATTAGCTATATCAGATATTAATACTAGAAGCTAGTATTTAATACTAGAACAATTGATAACAGAAATGCTATTTGAACTTTTTCCTCACAATGGAAATTAAATTAGCATCCTAAGTAGGCTTCTTAGTTCCAACAAGAGGACAGGTCTGTACTCAGGATGTATCAGACTCTGTTTCTCCATAGTTGACAATCATTGGTAATCTTGACACATCTGGAGGGTAACAACTTGTGGTGGAGCCCATTTCATAGCTACAGTTCTACAGTAGCTCTGTTTAACACGGGGCAGAGTGCCATACATTTACACATCACCTTTTTTATATCCATCAGACCATCAATCAGTTCCTTCAGGTTTTTAAAACCTGAATAGCCATAATTGCTTATTGTTCTCCCAACTTGGCTACACTAACAATTTACAGCTTAGTATATTTATACAGACATCCTTGCAGATACAATTTTGGAGGATAAAGGTCTTATCAAATTGCAGCATTGTATCACCAGTTTTGTTCTCACTTTACTTAAATTTGGCTTCTATTGACTTTTGCAAGAGTGTTTTTACAGTATGTGTGAAACTCAAAAGAAACAAGTTTCTTTCCCACTGCAGCTTTGGAAGATGAAATCAATCTGATCCAGGGTCTCTTGAGACTTTTACTAGGTACAATAGTTATACATTACCTTATCTCTAGCTTTGAAGTGTGCTGCAGTATTCCCTTCCCAGGCACCTAAGCAAGAAACAGCTATGAGTGCAACTTTCCTGTATCAGCATTTTCAGCCCAGACCTCACTGCTTCTTACAATTTCCGCAGTTTTGAGAAAGTGTAGACACAGCAAAGACTTAACACAAATGTGAGGAGGGGAGGGGGGACTCCTTTAAGAAGAGGAGGGACAGCACCAGAAGGGGGCATCAAGAAACTGCCTCATTGTTAATGAAATGAAAACAAGAGACATAACTTGCAACTCACGGCAATTCTCATATGATGTATAAACTAGGTAAATTAGTGATTCAGCTATGACAAGTTCAATTTCCTGGGTGGTTGGCAGATAGCTATAGGGATTTCACCCAAATAATATAGTTTTTGTTTTATTAATGAAGGGAAATTAAGAGCTATTAGAATTTCAGTTGCTTCAGTATACCTGACTCTTTGGGGGGAATGCAGATAAATGGCAAAAGCTATTCTTAGATATGCCTGGTCCTAAGCCAGTTTAGTCAGTTCTGGAAATAATATACTTGTCCAAAGTCTGTATGTGACTGAATATCTATGTGAGAGATGAGGAAGTGTCTGACATATGTTAGGAATTGGCCTATGGAATATGAAGCAAAAGCATCTTGACAGTTTAGATAAACACCTATAGACTAAAAAGACACAACACACAAACATGCTGCAGGCTAACATTTTCTCTCTCTTGCTTCCCTTGCCTAGAGAGTGGTTGGATGGCCAGCTGGTCCGAATCTGACCGAACACTAGTAAGAACTTATATTAAGTCTTACTTAGTGGCAATAAAAAGTGGCAAAACGGGAACATTTTTCCACTCTTATCGCATCCGCAGATAACTGCCCAGCTGCCTTGTTAAAGGTGACCCGTTCCTTACTTAATCAAGGAACTGGGGAAGACCCCTTGCAGGGCAGGGCTGAGGAATTAGTCCAGTATCTGCAGGACAAAATCGCTCAGATTCGGACAGGCTTGGACTCTGAGTAGATTCGGGAGTGTCGACAGGGATTAATCTTGTGGAGACTATCTGGGATGAGTTTGATCATGTGACTCCCGAGGGCATAGACATGATTATGGGAGACCTAGTGCTGCCACTTTTGGGCTGGATTCGTGTCCCTCCTGGTTAGTTTCGGCTTCCCGGAGGTGACACGAGGCTGGCTCCAGGCGATTACCAATGCTTCATTGAGAGATGGGTTCTTTCCCACCACCTTGAAGGAGGCAGTGGTGAGGCCCCCTCACTGGATCCAGCTTCTTTAGCCAACTATCGTCTGGTCTCCAAGCTCCGCTTTATAGCGAAGGTTGTTGAGAGTGTGGTAGCACATCAAATTCCCCAGTACCTGGATGAAGCTACCTACCTGGATCCGTTTCAGTCAGGTTTCAGGCCCGGGTACAGCATGGAGACGGCATTGATTGCGTTGGCGGGCCCGGGACAGGGGTTGCTCCTCTATCCTGGTCTTATTAGACCTCTCAGCGGCTTTCAATACCATCGGCCATGGTATCCTATTACAACGACTCGGGGGTGGGGGGGCACCATTTTGCAGTGGTTCTCCTCCTACCTCTCGGATCATTGCAGTTCGTGTTGACTGGAGGGCAGGGATTGACCCCGAGGCACGTAACTTGTGGGGTGCCCCAGGGGTCGGTTCTCTCACCCCTCCTGTTCAACATATATATGAAACCACTGGGTGAGATCATCTGTGATTTCGGGGTACGGTATCATCAATACGCTGATGATACCCAAATTTTCATCTCTACTCCAAACCACCCCAACGATGCCCTCGACATGATGTTCCGGTGCCTGGAGGCTGTGTGGATCTGGGTGGGGACGAACAGGCTCAAACTTAATCCCTCCAAGACTGAGTGGCTGTGGTTCCCGTCAGCCCGATTTGGGCATCATGTACCACCTTTGATGATAGGGGGAGAAATTTTAGCCCCCTCAGAGAGGGCCCACAATTTGGGAGCCCTCTTAGTTACACAGCTTAGTTTAGAAGAACATCTTACGGCCGTGACCAGGGGGGCCTTCCACCAGGTCCGCCTGGTATGCCAGTTGCGCCCCTTCCTGGATCGGGATGCCCTGTGCTCAATCACTAACGCCCTTGTCCTTTCTCGCCTGGACTACTGTAATGCTCTCTACATGGGGCTGCCCTTGAAGAGCACCCAGAGGCTGCAGCTGGTCCAGGCGGCGTTGTCATGGGGGTACCTATGTGCTCCCATGTTACACCCCTTTTAGGCGGCCTGCACTGGTTGCTGGTTGTTTTCCGGGTGTGATTCAAGGTGTTAATTATGATCTTTAAAACGCTCCATGACTTAGGCCCAGGGTACTTGCAAGACCGCCTACTGCCATCGGTAGCCTCCCACCGTCCAGTACGATCCCAGAGTTGGCCTCCTCAGCCAGGCAGTGTTGGCTGGTGACCCCCAAGGGGAGAGCCTTCTCTGTGGGAGCGCCTTCCCTTTGGAATGAGCTGCCAGAGCTTCGCATAATTCCTGACCTCTGGTTCTTCCGGCTCACCCTAAAAAGTTGGCTTTTTCAGCAAGCCAGCCTGGCCTGAATAGAATAAATTAAATTATTAATTTTAAATTGTTAATTTTAATTTAATCCTAAATTTGATTTAAATTGTCAATTGAAGGTTATTGGATTTCCTATTTAATTTTTTTTAACTTTTGTTATATGTGTTTTTATGTTGTACATACCCCTGAGTCCTTTGGGAGAAGGGTGGCATATGTCCAATAAAACCAAACCAAACCTTTTAATGCCACAAGCCTGGTTCTACAGGGTTCTGATAAGCAGGAATAGCTGCAGAACTATTAAATGATTGATTTCTTTGCTCACAATGAAGAAAGTACTATTGAAGAAAATACGGTGAGGGAAAGGTTTGAAAACTTTCTAGTAAGCAAGTCTTCGTCTAGAAAAATTTAAAGTGCTGGCTCAGGCAGCTTATTTACAATGAAATTGTGGACCAGGTACCACATTTCACTATTATTGGCTAGATAATAAAAACTGCCTGGCATTCCATACAGTGTCTAAAAAGATATTATAAGGCCATTTTCTCTAAAGTCATTTATAGCATCTTATAGCCTAATTGAAACATCACTGTGCTAATAACAGTAATGAAGCTTTATATTGCCACAACATTGGCTGATGTAGCTATAAAATGCTATAAAACACTAATGAAGAAATGGCCTAAGTCTTGCAAATTTGGAAGGATCAGCTACAAGACTTGCTCTCTGGAACCTTCCAGGACTCTTTTGGCACCAAAGTACCCCTTTGGTGTATCTCTTTCTAATGACTTTGTAAACAACCAGCACTTATCTCCCCACCTCCTTTCCCTCCTCTTTTTCTAAGGATCTAGGTGAGAAATAGCTGCACCTGTGGGAAAATGTGCTAGGATGAGTGTAGTTGAGAAATACTGGCAAATCACAAGCAGTGGGGATTAAGGCTCACTGGTCCTAAGCACTGACAAATCTTGGTGCCCCCCTCCTTTGTACATACTGTACAAATCTTCATTGGTTTTTTTCTTTCTGAACTTTGTGGGCCTGGTGCCCTAAGCATGTGCTTAGTCTGCTTAATGGTTAATACACCACTGCTCACACATCTATCTCTACTCTGGAATTTGCAGACTAGCCTTAGACAGCAGTAACTCTGCACTTATGCAAAAAATTTGCCCCTGCTGCGGGGCAATCAATCTCGAAGAGGAAAGCAGCCGTGCCGCTTTTTTTTTTGTAAATGGATTTTTTATTTTTCAGCAGGGATGTTGCAATATCTGGATTTAGTGTCGTGCAATTCTTTTCACCCAACTGTTTTATTCTTACGTCTAAAAATACGCTTATCTTTTTTCTTTAATCAAAAAGTTTCCAAATATTCTTCGTTCAGTCTCTTTTCCGTTGTGTTCGGGAAAACGGAAAGGTCAAAAGGATATCTAACTGGACTTTTTATTTTTTTTAAAGGGTCACTTTCTGTTTCTTCCACCTATCCTTTCGCAAAACCGGCTTCTTTCAGGAAACAGCTGTGTGTAACCACCCCCCCCCCAAAAAAAAAATTAGGAAACTCTTTTTAATGGTAAAGCCCGGCTAGTCGAGGATGATCGAATAACAGCCTCCCCACTCACTGTCTGGTACCGCACGGTTCACAAATGGGAGGTGGTGGGAGGGGGACTACGCGTGGAACGCAGCTCCGTCTCGCGCCCCCTCGGCCCTTCGGGTTCAGCCTCGACATTCCGGACCCGCCCCAGCAGCGCCCGCGCGCGCCCTCCTGGCACGTGAGCCACTTGTTTTTCCCACCAGCTTCTCAGCCGCGTTCCCGCCCGCTGTTTTTTCTGAGGGGGGGAGGGAAGAGAAGAGAAGAGCCGGGTGGAGGGAACCTTATTTTTTGGGGCGCCTCCCGCTTTAAGGCTCGGGGCGGCTGCACCGAAAACGGCTTCATGAATGGAGGCACGTGACCCAAACATCACGTGACGTGTCCGTGAGCGGCGGTAGCGGCGGACCCCGGACTCCTCAGTCCCTGTGTGCGTGGCGGCCTGCCCCTCCTCCCCGCCCCGGACGCCCCCTCCGGAGGCCGAGCGGAGGGTGAGAGCTTGCAAGGGGGCGGCTCGGGGTCCCGGATCCCCTTTTTGGAGGGGTGGGGAGGAAGGCTAGTGACCCCCCCCCCCGTCCCCAGCAAGAGCGGGAGGAAGAAAGAGAAGGGAGGGAGGAGGAGGTGAAGCCAAAGGGAATTTAATGCGTGTGGGGTGGGTATTGGGAATCCCTTAGGGAAGACCGCTGCTTTTCCCCGCGGACGGTCGGCTTCTGGAGTTGCATTCCTCTCCACGGTGTTATTTTTGGAAAAAAGCGCCTCCTGCTCTGGACTGCCGGGAGCGCGATCGCGGCTCTCTCTCTCTCTCCCCCCCCCACCCCCGGCTGTTCCCACCCGGAATGTTCTGGCGGGCTAGGCGGAGGGTGCGTGTGCGTGTGTGTGTCAAGGGTGGGGAGGCTGAGAGGGCGAGGTGAGATCCTGGCGGGGACCGCATTTCACCCGCCGAGCTTCCTTTTCCCCCGTCTTTTTCTCCGCTCGCCGACTTCCTTTCTCCCGTGGCTGACAGGTGGTGGGTTTCCCTCCTCCTCCTCCCTGCTGGACGTGGATCTGCGGCGTGGGTGGCCGTCCTTGTTGCCCGCCGGCGGCAGGTCGCGGCAGAGAGGGAGAGGGAGAGAGAGATGCCGCCGCTCCCCGGCTCGCCTCTTTTTCCCGGGATCGCCGCGATGCTTTGAGTTTTCCTTCTGCGGAGGTGGGGTGGAAAAAGAAGAAGAAGTGGGGCCCTTCCCCGCTTCTTCTCGGACTACCTAAGCGTTGGGTGCGCTGTCCCCATCTGGGAAAGTAGCCGGGGAGCAGGTAAGCCGTTTCCCCCCCGCACGCCGAAAGTCTGTGTGTGTGTTTGTGTATGTGCGGCTCCGAGGACGCGCAGCCATGTCTGCGAGTGTGAAAAGGGCTTGCCGTGCTGACTCATCAGGTGTCTGGGAACGGAGGAAAAGGGGCGAATGTTTTTTGGGGTGGGGCTGAGGAGCGGCTGGGGATGGGGGTGTTTCACAGAGTGTAGGGATGAGTGGACTGAATTACCCCCTTGTATCTGCTGGCTGCAGCCTTCTGTGTGCAGAGTCCAGACACTGCTGACTCATCAACATGAGGTCACCCATAAGTATATGCTGCACCACACAGACACACACACACAAAAAGGAATGGGGGCTAACTAGGGTTAAGGGAGGAAAGGAAAAAGGGGAACCCAAACAGATAATCTGCTGATTCATCATTTTGGGGTAGTCAGACTTGACCTCAGATCCCCTTTCTTTCAGCTGTTTTGTCTATAAGCCCTTGTGATAGTTGCTGACCCTTAGCATTACTGTAACGCTGTGTGTATTTGTAGCGGACAAGAAGGTAGGGGAGAGTGTGAACATGAACTTGGTAAAAATGGTTTATGGGGTCATTGGGAATCCTTTGGGGAATGAATGAGAGAGCTGCTGGGTGGTCCTTATACTCTGTGCACACAGATGCTGACACTCTTGTTTTGGATGGTAAAATTGTAGGTCCTGAAAACCTTAGCTTTATGGGAACACTCCTGTTGCAGTGCATGTTGTCTCTTAGACAAGCAATGTTTTTAAGAGCTCTGGAAAAAAACTTGGCATATTGTTTTGCAGAAATGCAAAGGACGTAGAAATGCAGTTCTGGATGGCTCCCTTGTACACTAGAAGCACAGATGTGCAACAAGTGCATCCGGTTCTCTGTTGAGTCTCTTCTGGGAAATTCTCATAGCACAGCTCTTCCATTCTCACCTACAGAGGGCAGTTTGTCCTCTGTCAGTCTGATAATGCTTAGGTATTAATGGAAGTATAAATAAATTTGAATAGTGAAGGCATGCTAATTATCTGTAAATGTATTGTAAATAAAAGAGCTAGCCATTTTAGCCTGATGTCTTTTCAACCGAGATTTTTTTTCTTGTGATTCTAAATAAAATTACATTTTTAATACATCTATTTTGAGAAAAATGAATAGTTCAGATATTATGAACCAGTCATATCTGATACAGACAATTTCTCACTACTTCTCTATTTATCTTAAATTGGACATAGGTGCTGAAATTATTTGACTAACTCAATGTGCATTGACTATTTACAGAATTGCAATTCCTTGTGTGACTTTTGGCTCACGGAAAGCAAACTGTGATTTATTCAGAAACAGAAATCCATAGATGTGAAGGGAGCTTTGTTTTTGTTATAAAATGAGTTTCAATTATAGGAATAGTATGAGGCTGACAGTCTTCTAGATAGGTAGGAAAAGTAGAATTTTGATTTCCATTCTGCTGAGTAAGAGGTATAGTGGTAGAAAGCAAGTTGAAACATTAGGTACATTTGGGAGACTTTGCCTGAGGCAAGTCATGTTGATTTGGAGAGGCAATATTCCCTAGTGATGGTATCTCTCTGGATATTTTACAGGACAAGCATTTTCTTCTACTTATTTTGCCGGGTTAAGAGTACTAGCTAAAATGTCAATGTAAGTTTAGAAAGCTAATTGGGAAGTTATTGTGTAGATTTTCAGAAGGTGCAGCAGTACCAGTGCATGTAACTCAGTCACGTCAGACCTTGGGAAGTTATTTTGTAGACAAGTTTCTGTAAATGCATGAACAGCAGAGCCATAGACGTGTAGATGAGAACAAGATAGTGTCACCACTGCTTTTTACACTACACATGTGGAAAAACCTCCTACATGGGATATCCTCCAGCTTCTGATTCTCCCCTGTAGCCTGTTTTCTTTTTCATCACTTAAAAGTTTCTTTTTCTTCTTCCTATGATGATGCTGCCTTTACTGCTGGAATGGGTGATGTCATTGTGTTTACACTAGTTTGATGGCATAGCGCTGAACCAGGAATGTTGATGGGGCCTGTGTTGAATCATGCACTCTGCTGTCAGCTCTCTTGTAAGCAAAGAATTGGCGGCACTTGTGCTGAGTGCAGCCTTTTGGACTTCTGGCTAAATGTGTTGAGGTTGCACTTTTCTTCCTTTACAGCCGTCGCACTTGGCACTTTTCAGTGTGATCTTTCTTCGGGAAGCTGTCAAAAAGCTGAGAAATCAGCAGTCTAGGGAGTTAGACCAAGTTTGTCTCTGTCTGGATGCCAATTCTCTCTGGCTGTCCTTCTTGCAAAGATATTCACAAGTAGCTTCTGTGCAGGGCTGTAAAAAAAACCTTGTATATATAATTCAGGCATAAAACAGAATGTGAAATTTTTCATAGTTTTTTTTCCCCACTTAATCATCACTTTCTTTAGTTTTTCCCCCTTTTTTATGAATGATGAATGGAAATGAATCTTTTTACGATTGAATATCTGATATCTGATATTGATAGCTAATGTTATACTCCTTGTATTAAAAGATTCTTAATCTTTAGAAGTTTAGGACAAATGAACATTTTTTTGTGTTTGACTCTCAGAGCTACAGGACCTAATCTTTCTATCCAGCAATCTATGCCCATCAAATGAAGATCAGCTCTAGTCTTCAGTCCTTTTGTGCACTTCCCACATGTTAATTGCTTTCCTAAGCATTAATACCGATATGTACTAGAAGTACAGTACTTGCCCTATGAAGAGCCTCACTAAATTATCCAGGCGGTTAATCTTTTGTATACTCCCCTACTAGGCAACATTTCCTTGGATTTTTATATTGATTGTTACTAATGCTAGCATAGTGATTCCTAAAGTTCTGACCTATACTGGATTTACAGTATGATACCAAATTTGTTTTTGGTCATGCAGTTTGGTTGTGCTGCCTGTGTTCATATTCCTGTCATATGAGCATTAGCAATGGTACTTAACACTGACATGTCATAGATAAAATTTATATAGGAAAGAAGTGTAGGTTAGACTTGACTTTTCAATGAATAGGTGACATCCCTTGCTTTGTTTACAGTTTTGTTCCTGGTCTCTATGGCTGCATGTGGCTTTTAACTAAAGCTGGAAAATTAACATAGATAGAGATAGATAGATAGATAGATAGATAGATAGATAGATAGATAGATAGATAGATAGATAGATGATGTGAATATACGGTAGTTGTGTCTGCCCCAGTGTTTACTTAACCAATATTTCAAGCCGTGTTACAATAATGGAAACATTCTTCCTCTTGTACTTTTTTTCTAATCAGAAAATGTGTTTACTGGTTACTGAGTGTATTACCCACATACTTTAAGTACTGATTCCCAAATTGTGGGTCTAAACCTTTTGATAGTAAAGCACAGTAAGCTGTGCAATACAGTGCCTGCCTTACTGTACAATTAATAAGTGTTTCAAATGTGCTTCTTAGCTGCAAAAACAAAAATAAGGCAGCGGGGTCCCATTAAGACACTTGTGGCCACTATATTAAGTATGTTAGAGCTTTAATCAGTGACTGTAGCCATGTCTTTTGGGCACAAGAATTTGGCTTGTCAGCAATTTCCAGTGCTCTAGGAGTATCTGAGTTGTTTGGCTGGCTTATTAGTGATCTTGGAAAGCGCTGAATCCATCCCTTCTGGGGTGTTGCTGGGGGACCATTTTTTTTGCTTTTGCTGACACTAGCTTGTCTTGGTTCTTTGCTATAAATGTGAAGTGATGTTTATACATTCAGCAAACAAGAACCTGGTCAGTGTGGAAGAGGCATTTATGATGTAAATAATGATGATATGCTTGGGTGAGTAAAAGGTAATCCGCATCCATGAAGTTTTGCTATGGAGGTGATTTAGCATTGCCTGAGATGCCTTTTGGATTGATGTCTAGCCCCAGAGTCCTGAAATGCTCTGATGGTCTCCCACATGAGCCCAGAATCTACATAGCTTATGAGCATTGATATGGTCAGCCATGTGCTGCCATGTGTGGAAGCGTATGAGTGAGAGATAAACATAAAAATCCTATGGTGACTTCTCTCTGCTTGAGATACTCTGGCCATTTTTTCTTCCTTAAAAAGCATCTTTTTTGAGTGGTAGCAATTATTGAGACTTTTGAGCTGTTCTAGAGGAGTAATTAAAGGTAATAAAGGTAATTTACAATATCTGATTCAATGGTTTGGGGAGCTGTCAGCCCTTCTTTAAGAGAAAGTAACTATTCTTGCTGAGGTATGTGGTGGCTCAGTGGCTAAGACACTGAGCTTGTCGATGAGAAAGATCGGCAGTTCGAATCCCTAGCGCTGCATAATGGAGTGAGCTCCCATTACTTGTCCCAGCTTCTGCTAACCTAGCAGTTTGAAAGCATGTAAAAAATGCAAGTAGGAAAATAGGAGCCACCTTTGGTGGGAAGATAACAGCATTCTGTGCACCTTCAGCATTTAGTCATGCCGGCCACATGTCCATGGAGACTTCTTCGGACAGCACTGGCTCTTCGGCTTTGAAACGGAGATGAGCACCGCCCCCTAGAGTCAGGAATGACTAGCACATATGTGCGAGGGGAACCTTTACCTTTACCTTTAATTATTCTTGCACATAGTTGCAGGTTGAATGTTGAGAACAAAATGGAAGTATTTGATTTCCTCTGTTTAGGAAACTGGTGGGTAATTTTGGTTTACTCAAGACAGCCACAGTGAATGACAAGATTTTGCTATATATCATTATGTGTGTGAAGAGCTCTTGTGAATTTAAGTGGTGGTTTCAGTAATGTAAGATTAATACAGATTAGTGTGTATACAGAGAACTTGTATTTCTTGTAAATACCAATATTATATTTCAATTGCCTCCATCCAAGACCATATGATACATGCTAAAAGCATAAATGAGGAAATCTCATTCTCATAATTTTAAAACTTCTTTAAATTTTCCACTTTTGGAAGAATTCCTGAAATAATAAACCATAAGTTATCAGCAGCACACATTTCCTAAATAATGAGTTATCTAGAAATGTAGAACAATGCAACATGAATACAATGTCACAGGTGTCAAACTCGCTGCGTCACGTTGCTGTCACGTGATGTTTCACATCGTTTTCCCCCTTTGCGGAGTTGGGGTGGGCGTGGCTTGCGCATGATGCATCCAGCCCACAGGCCACCAGTTTGACAACCCATGCGATAAGTGACTAGGTGATTTCATAAGAATGTGGATGATTTTTATCAGCATCTCTAAAAAACTTGCTGTATCTTAGGTTATTTTTAGTCCTGTTGGTAAAACGGCAATGTGAAAGGAAGTAACTCAACAGGGAAATAAATGGAAATATTTAATCTCTGTATTGCTGGTCAGCATCCCACCCAGCTGAATTTGTTCATTTTCCCAACTTTGTGTATCTACCACTGTTTTTTATTAACATACATGGGAAAAGAAGAAGTCAAAAGAAGACAGGTTATCAGAGCCACATTTGTGTTCAGTAAGGACTATTCAATTATAGTATATAGTAACCTGGAGGAAGGCAATTCTCTAAGGTTCTGCATGTTTTTCATTATTCCCTTGTCTGTCCTTTCCTTCCATTCTCTAGTCTTGCTGTTCTGCTTTCTAGATCAATAAATGCTTCAGGCAGAATGGATTAATTAAACATATTCTTGAATACTTCTCCCTTAAAACTATGGGGATATAGTGTTGCTTTGAACCCTATCAGGAGAAGTCTATAAGGGTAATTCCTTGGCAACTCTCTTAGACTGCAGCTCTCCTGCTAGGCTGTACTGTAGTATAAGGCGTGCACTCTGAGCAAGGCTGCTAATATGCTGAGTCAGCATGACTGGCTCAGCACAGCCATGCAGGACCCTGGCTGCCAAGCTATTTTTAAATGTGGTTTCATCCGACTCCAGCTCTTTCCAAATCTTCCTTTTCGTGAGCATTTGCTCTTAAGATTTATAGAAAGCTGTGGGGTTGGGCAGAATTTGTCAAGAGCTCGTGTAAATCCCACAGTTGGTTCGTACTGTATAGAGAATACCTGTATTTGGTGCTTCCTTTCCTGCTTAGTCTGAGTATATATAGCTGCTTTTCGATGATATAGAACTTGACTTTGATAACATCTACCCATTTTGTATCTTACAGAATCCGATTGTGAAGGCTTGCGTGTTATGACGACCCCCAACAAAGGAAACAAAGCCTTGAAGGTAATAAAGCGAGACCTGGGGTTAGCTGGCCATGCATGCAACCAGAATCCCATTAAAGCATGTTTCTACGGTCTCTGCAGGTGAAGCGGGAGCCAGGGGAGAATGGGACCAGCTTGACAGATGAAGAGCTGGTGACCATGTCTGTACGGGAGTTGAACCAGCATCTGCGGGGCTTATCTAAGGAAGAGATCATCCAACTCAAGCAACGCCGGCGGACCCTGAAGAACAGAGGCTATGCTGCCAGCTGCCGGGTCAAGAGGGTAACCCAGAAGGAAGAGTTGGAGAAACAGAAGGCAGAACTTCAGCAGGAAGTGGAGAAGCTGGCTTCAGAGAATGCTAGCATGAAAATGGAACTTGATGCCCTGCGTTCCAAGTATGAGGCACTGCAGAACTTCGCCCGGACCGTTGCCCGGAGCCCTGTCACCCCTGCCCGGGGCCCACTTGCTTCCAGCATGGGGCCCCTTGTTCCCGGCAAAGTTGCCACCACCAGCGTTATCACGATAGTTAAATCCAAAACGGACGCCCGGTCTTAGTGAAACGAGCACTGCCTGGGCTTGTCTGTGCAGGGCAGTTAGGCACAAAGCTCATCCGGAACCCCCAAAGCACAACCCTCTCCCAGATGGCCCAGCCCACACAGGCACACGCTGGCCTGCTCGTCACTGCAGTTGCTTTGTTTTTAGCTTGTTCTGGTTGATGTGACTGATGGTAACGCAGCCTTTCCATTGTGAACAGAACCGTCCACCTAGTGTGTTCTGAAAATGGAAGCTGAAGGACCTCAGTGCTCTTGCCAAAGAGATTTTCAGCAGCATGGAATCCATTCTTGGGTAGGAATAACCCAAAGGGGAGGGAAGAGGTCATAGAGAGTTGGAAGACCTGCTGTCAGTGATGACTTCAATGCCGTTCTTCCAGGGTTGAGTCAGCTGTCCAGTCTGCTGCTTGTAAATTGCTTGGTATCAGGGGGGGTAGTTTGTGTAACCATTTTTATATTACCATCTAGTTGCACCTTTTAGGTTTGAAGATGGGATTCCTTAGGACTTTCCCTGAAGGAGAGGGAAGCGGGGAAAACTATTTCCTGGTGTCTGTGCTGCAGAGGAAGGAAAGTAGCCAGGAACGAGCACTGTTGTGTCTACGTACCAGACGAAGTGGGTTACATTGCAGTGACCACAGGCCGGTTTTGTGCCTAATGTGTTGCACTGAACAAGACCAAAATCACTAGTTGTTTTCTGTTGTTTGGAGCGTATCCAGTGTCTCTAGTGTGATGGTTTACACAACTGGTTTATGTAGTTTAAATAGCCCTTTATTTAAAAGAGAAGCATTCATTTAAAGAGTTATTAAATGATCTAAGTTTCAAATCTACAATTCGGTGAAGCACTTCTATTTAACGGTCTCCTTTTAGCCTGAGAAGGTGAGAATATATGATTGTCATATTCTCGGAGACACAAAATGCAAATTTTAAAAGTTTCTCGTTAAGTCTTTGTGGCTCTGAGGTTGGTTTTTATAAAGAGTTATTAGACTTTTATTTATAAATAACATAGGAAAAAACAAAAAAAAGAGGCTAGTCCTGTTTGATATCTTTTTGCAATTGTACCAAAAGTGACTTATTCTTGAATTCCCCATCTGCTTCTTTTGTATTCCTGTTGTATTTAATTGTCTGTGCTCTGAGGTCTTTTGTGGCGCTGTGACGTGATGGTGCCAGTGGCCACTTTGCTATGTGGATGTCCTGTGAGCATTTGTTCAGCTTTCCCAGGGCTGAGTGCAGGTTTTCTGGGGCATTTGCCAGTAGGCCTTCTCAAAGGTTTGGTCTCATGAGAAAAATTACCTGAATCTGAAGCCTGAAAAGAATGAATTCTTTTAAGAGGTTAACAAAACTGCTTAAAGATAGCTGGCAGACAGTGTTGCATTATATCATGTCACTTATATTACAATTGCCAAAAAAAAAATATTTTTTTTGGGGGGGGCTGGGACTGGGTGTTCCTAAAGGTTGAATCCAGAGTTGCAACGGTAATGGATTAGAAGGAATCACTCCTGTTAATGTAGGAATATGAAACAATTTACAGCATATCATACAAAGGGTCCACAAAATAGTTTTTTTAGGGTTGGATTATAGTAGCATTTGTGAAGATCCACTATTGCAACAGGATTCTTTTGCTGGTGATACTACAGAGATTTTATTACCTCTTACCTGTTTTCTTCTATGTTTTAGCATGTGGAGCATTACAGAGATGTAAGCTAGAAACTCAATAAGGTCTAAAGAGCATGTGATGGTCAACATGACCCAGGACACTTCAAATTCAAATTCATTGTTTTACGTTCTGGATGCATAGTCTTACAGGAAACCTAATCTAGTTTCTCTGAAAGAGCTAGTCATTGCAGATAAAGGAAGTTTTAGCTTCTCTGTTGCTTGTCTTGTAATTGGCCTACAGGGAGGGAGTGATGCAGTGGTGAGATTCAAATAATTTAACAACCGGTTCTCTGCCCTAATGTCCAGCTGGGTAGGCGTGGCTTGGTGGTCATGTGACTGGATGGGTGTGGCCACCTCAATGTCACTCAGGTCGATGGGCACTTCGCCTTAGCTGTTACAATGTAATCAGGGTTAACCGGAGAGACAGTTTTTGTAAACAGGGCAATAAAGATTAGGCTAGAAACAACACCAGAATGTTTCCTTCCCGTCTTCCTTACAGGATTAGCCCTGTAAAGTGGAAAAAAACAAAAGGAGATTTCTTCCAACAACCAGTTCTCTGAACTGCTTAGAAAGTTAACAACTGGTTCTCCCGAATAGGTGCGAACTGGCTGAATCCCATCACTGGAGTGATGGGTGTGTTACCAAGAGGAACATGTGAGTTTGTATCTAGGTGAACACTTGACCTTTTGCCCAGAAAATTGGCCATCAGAATGAGCACAATTAACTGATAGCTGGTAAACAATGAGTACTGGCCTATTCAGAACACTTGAGTTCACCATATTTGGCCATTTTTCTAGTTAACAGATACTAGAACCTGTTTTAATGACACAGTTAGTGAATTCTGGAAATTTCCACAGCTGAGATTGGACTGAAAAACCTCTTGCGGCTTTTCAAAAGCTTCCAACTACATTCTAGGTCCCAGTGGTTAGAAAGAAAAAATAGCTTTAATAACTTTCAAAGCAGGGTTAATAAATTCAAATGAGCTCTTAAGGCAAGTTCGTATCCAGAAACAACTATTCACAAAAATCAGCTGAGAATCCATTCCTTGAAAATGAAATTCCTGATATCTATTAACTGACAAAGTTTTGCTGCCTAGAGTATGCTGGAGGGAAAAAAGCCTTTTAATGAGGACTCGCCTTCAAAATATCTTCATCATATCTGCTGGAACTCCCTTTTTTTCTCACTGTAGGACCACTGTCCTCTGCAGACTATTCAACTGAAATGGAGGGAAGGGCACTAGTTCCTTACAATATCATAGCTGCCCTTTTGACACAGTAGATTGGAGGTGTTTTTAATTATTTTTTGGGCAACTGAGGGACGAGTAGACATTAAGAACAGCAAACGTCAGAGAAAGAGAAAAATGAAGCGCTTTAATGTGAACATGCATTTACCCTGGCTCCAGATTCTACCCAGAAATCACCCTTGCCACATTAATTGCTACTTTTTATTTTAGATTTAAAAGGAATGGATCACAGGCATGGAATAGCAGTTATTGCTAAGCCTTGCCTTACTAAGGGTATAAGTTTCTGATCTTAAAAAATACCTGTGTGAAATAAATTGCTCCGAGCTATGTTAAGGTTAGTAAAATCTGATCATTCCCTTGAGGTATGTTTTATCACTGCTAATTTGGAAGACTTAGAAACCAATGCAGATCTGTGTGGAATTACTAGAGCCAGAACTTTCTTATATTTAATTGTTCCATATCACTCTACCTCCTGCATCTTTCTCTCCATCCTTAAGCCGTAGATAATTTCTTCCTTCATTGCCTTCCACTTTCTAGTCCTTGCCAAAGAAGTCCAAATTCTGTGAAAACCAAACAATTGTAACTGAAATAAAGCAATATTTATGCTTTCATGTCAAACATGCAAATAAAAATGGGTAAGTGGGATTTTTTCACCATCAAATTTATAAATAAGAAGGAGTTCTAGATTGAAACTTTTAGGTCTCCTGGTTACAGCTTCCTTTGAGAGTTGCATGACATGCACTTATGTCACCTGGATGGATGGAGTAGGAAACAACTCTTTATCTCTGAGCTGCGGCTGTTTTAATTCAAGAATTTGCCTCTCCATTGTTTGCATGCCATATTTGCATGTTGCCCCCAAGGAAAGCAAGGCAAGACACTGGTGATAGCTCATAAAAATACAGTTCTGTATTTTTGGCTGCATTTCTGAAATAGGAATTTGTTTTCTGCCAGGATGAATAGTTTTGGATCCTTCAGTTCCTGACATTTATCGTCCTAACATTTCTTGATTGCAGGTCCTTAGAATTGGCTAAATAAATTCTTTTGGGGTTGGGTTGCTTGTTTTACAGTTGAGATCCTGGATACTGTGAGAAGCCTCTGATAAAGAAAGCCCATTCTCTGGGATTTTACAAGAGTGGCTAAGTTGGTTTCTGTAGCAAAACTAACAGTGTCCTGGCACTTTAAAAACAATTACATCATCTTTTGTGGATTAGAATTTACTTCATCGGATCCATGAGATGATATCAAATTGACTCTGATATATGTGCATAAATACACTATCCAGACACATTTTAGATATTAAAAAGTGCAGACTAATAATTTTATTAAACCTTAACACACACACACACACACACACACAGATACACATTAATACTATAGTTTTCCATTTCTGCAAAATGGTAACAAACATTACAAGGTATCCATATTATCTGCATTAGTCTGTGGTCACTAAGATGTTAAAATATATTGAAAGTGCAATCTATTATTTCTTGCAATTTTGACTCTTCTTCCTACAGTAACAGTTTTCTCCATAAACAACCTGTATACAGTATTAATTGGCCAATTTGGGATAATACTTCATCTATTGGAGTTGACTTGGCCACATAATCTATGCCATAATGTATTTGCTTGTCTTTAAGGTGCCACAAGACTCAGTCTCTGCCTCTGAAGATGCACCTTTTGCCCTTTTCAAGGCTAGATAAGTGAGATGGTATCTTCATCTGAGTGGATTGCAAGACATTCTATAAGCAAATGGATATTTATTGAGCAAATCTGGCTCCAGAACTCAGTGGTAAATCTTCCAACTGGGAGGTGGGGGAGAAGACAAGGGAACCCTTCATGTCTCCCAGCTTCCTTCACTCTGTCTGTCATCTCCTAGTATTCATGAGTTTGGTTTTTTTTCCCTGTCCTAGATTCCCCTCTCAAGCCCTTGCCCCTCAGTTGTTTTCTGCTATAGAGCATCCAGAGTGTGATAGTTCCTGTTTTATAGATGACTGTTTGATTTTCCTGCTGTGAAGGGTGTTTTTGTTTTGTTGTTTTGTTTTAAATGGGGCATTTTGCTTGATGCAACAGGTTGGGGAATGTTGCTTTCTACCTGGATGCAGAACAGCTCCATGAAGTAGAATTCCGCCCTCATGTGGCTGGCTTTGGGTGGGTGGGAAAGGTAGGGTTGTTTTATGTCGTGGTGAATTATGTAAAAGTGATATTTTGGATACTGAAACAACTTTTTCTTTCCAGAAAAATGCAAGAAAAACTGCAGGCTAAGAGCTGAGGAATGTGATGGTTAGCAATGGGTAGAGGCTACTCAGATGTTAGGTCCCTGAGGAACATGTTCCTGGGTGAAATAGATGCAGGAGCAGGAGGGAATGTACTAATGTACGTAGAAGACATTAAACATTTGTTGTTCCTTGCATAGAAGACATTAAACATTTGTTGTATCTTGTGTCATTGATCAAATTTTTGCATCTGCTGTACACTGGCACATCCCAGTGAAGTAGGATAGAATTTCACTATAAACTAGCAGTAAACAGAGCTGGCGTATCTATATATTACTTTCACTTGGACTAGTAGTGTGTTCTAGTGGTATCCCTTGTTTTCTGTGCCAGTGACAATAGAAGCACTTTCTGACAACTTGCCTTTCACCTCTTTCTGATATCTCAAACTGTATTTTGTTAGTAAAATAATTAACGTGCAGGAATCTTCTTTTCTGGTTTAATAGCACTGCTGCCGTTTCCTGTAATATAACAATGAATAGATGTGACTGCTCATACAGAGGATCGCTCCTCCCTATGCAGAAAGGATCACGTAGTGGTCTAGCTGTGAGCTTCAGGCAAGTAGTAGTTCTTCTAAGTACTGAGGACTTACTCTCCTTCCAGATCTGATATACAGTATATGTGAGTTCTAGCTGCTTGCAGCTGACACTTGCCTGAATGAGAGGCACTGCACAGTTGAGTGAGTAGTCTCTTGATTCCCAGTAAAGATGTGTCACTATCTGGCTATGCAAAGTGTTTGGGATTCCCGTGCTGTTTCAAGTGCTACTTGTCCTTGTCCTCACCTGCAGTTTGCTCTGAATTTATTACATCCTTTGTCAAACTGGAATATTATGGAGAAACTAAATTATATTTGGTGTACTTAATGAACTGAACTGATGGACTGCTCCTCCCCACTCTCCAAATGTTGAAGGTAGTCCTTAAAAATATTAATTGAAATGACTTCACTACTGCTTTAAATATTTGTTTAAAATGTCGGGGAGGAACATTTTGATAATAAGAAATTCAGTCTCCAAAGCTGAAATACAACTGGAGATGAATTCTATATGTTAGGGTTATAAAAGCATACTGTCATGTCCTGGGTCTCTCCTGTACAACAGTCGAACCCAAGTAATTAATCAGTATTTATTGCTAAATTATTGTCCTTTTTCAATCTGTAGATAACTGTTGGGGATTTGTTGCCACAGCCCCAGTGGAGGTGTTGTTAATTTATTTATGTATAGTGTATGTTGATATGAAGCATTCTTTATTTTGTATATGACCAATAACATCTTTAAAGAGGCTGGCCCCTATGATATCACTGAGCATGTTCGGGTTGCTAAACTTGTTCTGTTGCCGACAAGAACATTTTAAGATTTAACTGTTTGCATGCATTGTGTACAGAATCTGCTCCCTGCTGCTTGAAAAGTCAAATTAGTTTTCTGTTTGGATTTGGAAATTTCCCAGGAACCCTTTCCAGCTCAAAACATTGGTGTGATTGTTTTATTATAAATTGTCCAGATTGTTTGTCTCAGGGTTATATTTTTATCTGACATCGCTTTCCTCTAAGAATGAATAAGTTATATTCAATATTTCGTGGTGGATAAATATACTTATTCAAATAGCATATTCATTGGTCTTTATCTACTGTAGTACAGAAAACTACACATTGCTTTCTAGTGAAATCAGGTTACTGTTCTTTACATTAATCTTCCTTTTTTTGAATCATTTCTGTACTTTAAAAACTTTAAAGCTTGAAATCATGCATTTAAATATGCAAATCTCTGGACTTGTGCTCTTTAACTAGGACATATCTGGATTGTAATAATCCAGATGACCACTAAACAACAACAAAGAGGTGGCTATTTGCTGCCATCTAATAATTATCTAGATTTCTGCAGCCCAGATAAGATAGCCAAGTTAGATTTTATATAGAATCTTTTTAAAAATTCAGTTATATTAAAGCAACACTATTATTCAGGTTATTATGGTATGCGCTGGAGTTGGGCTAATACATATAGGATTTAAGAATAAAGTGAACATTTTTGTATTTATCAAGTATAGCATAATTATAGGTAATGACCTACAGTAATTTTTCTTAACTATGTATTTCTTAGCAGTGCCTATATCTAACATTGTTGACGGTTCTCTTCAACATTATTTATGTTTGAAAGAAATCTGTCCTTACAAAAACAAAGTAATATAAGAAACATTTCTGTGCTGAAGTTTCCGATTTCTCCTTCAGCACTCAACCAGACAAGGTCTTTAGACTGATAGTGTGGCAAATAGTACTGTTCTATTTTATGTCGAAATGCATAATGGCAACTGAAGCAATGTAAAAACAAAATTATAAGAACCTCTGTCCATTTCCAGTAGTAAGAATGCAACATTTTTGTTTTCTACAGATCACATTAGCCTAATATGATGAAGAAAGAAAAAGGAATCTGGATGTTATCTGGATCTGTGTAGTGGGAAGCACATACCTCTAACAAAAGAGCAACTGGTAGTCAGCATTTAAAAAAGGGTGCATTTACATGACCTATTTAGGCATGGTTCACTCAATCCAATTTGCTGGATTCACATGACACTGAACACAATTAACCCAAACCAAGCTGAAGTGCTACAGTAAAGCTAAAATGCAGTTGACTAATTTGTGGTTCAGTAAGTTGTGCAAACATGGCCATTGGCAAGCTTACTTCAAAAATGTGGACTTTTTTTGCCTAATACAATCAATGGTATTGTATTGCTGCAAGAGCTTTAAGCTTTCATGTAACAAATTCAAGAGAATGTCAGTATGCAGCAATAAAACAAGCAAAGTCTCCAGGTCCTTTAAATTACAAGCTTTTGCATATTAGTTCACAGCACTAAAATGGAGTGGTTGATGAAAGCTTATACCTAACGCAGGGGGGCCAAGAGTACAGTATTTTTAAACTTTCCCCTAATATGAGGTCTTTTTCTCACTACCAAATTTCCCTTTGTATTTCTAATGTATTAAATAAAATATTTGGTCGTTGGATTTTGAAAGGAATAAAATATTCCATTTTTTTTACTCAGTAAGACCAACAAAATGTTTAATCCTCATTCTCCAATAGTTAATGAGTTAAATGCCCCGAGCAATCCTTTCCCCGTTATATTCCTATGTAACGTTCAGCAGTAGACAATAGTTCCTGGTTACGGGAATAAACTAACCAATATAAGCATCGTTATAGAAGACCTTGCGCTTGAAAGGATTGGATTACACATAATGAAAATCTGCTTTGATGCGGACGAACAGCGACAGAATTCACGCGACAGAAATTCAGACGCGGCCAACACTGGGGGGCGGGGGAGGTCTCGGAGAAAGAGGGGCCGGAGCAGCGCAATTATCGTTAGACCAGCATCGTTTTTAAACCCCCAACCCGAAAGGGAGCGCACTTCCGCAAGCAAGGCAGAGAGGAGGAATTCTACCCTATTCTCTATGGAGGTAATAGAAATGGCAGTCTTGTCTGCACGGAAAGACAAGTCTAACCGGAAGTCGCGGGTAGAGCTGTGTCCTCAACTTCTATCTTGGAACGAAGAGCCTTGGCAACAGCAGCGAACATCATTCAGCGTCCCCAGGGCAACAAGCGGTCGCCGCCGAGCGTCGCCCGTTGCCGGAAGCGGAAGTAGCCGAACCCTCTTCAATCGATAGGAACCCGGAAACTACCCAGGGGATGGCGGCCGGTCGAAGTTTGAGTCGCTCGGAACGGAAAGCGGCGGCTCGCGCTGAGTTCCTCCGTCAAGAAGAGCAGCGGGAGCGACGGAGGCAGGTACGGCGGGGTGTCCAGAAATCAAGCCGGGAGGTTCTTCTCGAGGCGCCGGCTTGGCAACACGCCCCCTTTCCCTTCCTCTCTTTTCCCCAGGTCTCCCGAATCCTGCGCAAACCGCCGGCCGACCGGAGCGCCGACGAGGCGATGCTTCTGTCTGGATGTCAAGAGATGGTGCGGGATCTGGAGCGGCTTCGCAAGAAGCGGGAGAGACTGCGACGCCGGCTAGAGGAGGTGGGTACGTTTTATAGCTGTGCTGTCAGTGCCTTTTGATGTATGCCAGCAAGGCTTGCTCGCCCCTCGGCTCCAGCGGTCTTCTTTTCCCGCCTGTGATTTATTTTCTTCATCTCCTCAGTTGACAAGTTTGATTGATGGTGGCCTTAACTAGGCAGGAGTTAAATTCTTTCCCCAGGTCTGAAATCAGCTTCAAGGTGTGTAAAATTAGCTGTGCTTTATCATCTAAGTAAAGGTAAAGGTTCCCCTCCACATATGTGCTAGTCATTCCTGACTCTAGGGGGTAGTGCTCATCTCCGTTTCAAAGCCGAAGAGCCAACGCTGTCTGAAGACGTCTCTGTGGTCATGTGGCCAGCATGACTAAACACCGAAGGCGCACAGACCGCTGTTACCTTCCCACTTCAAAGGTGGTCCCTATTTTTCTACTTGCATTTTTTACATGTTTTCGAACTGCTAGGTTGGCAGGAGCTGGGACAAGTAACGGGAGCTCACTCCGTTATGCAGCGCTAGGGATTTGAACCGCTTAACTGCCAACCAGTGTCTTAGCCACTGAGCCACTGTGTCCCATTTATCATCTACTAGGATGGGGGGAAAAGTTAGGTGATTGGCAATGAGTAGAAATATAGGCAGAGTTAATTATATGCCCTCAAGTGAGTGTCTACTCTTAGTGATCATATAAATAGATTTTCTCCATTCTGAGGATCTGATCCCTATATGGTGCTTCAGGCGATCCACCCAGCAACACTGTAACTGAATGGATCTGACTTGTGGCAGGTTAACATCTTCATTTCTCCCATCCCCTTTCTCAGCATTATAGGGTTCTGTAGAAAGTAGATCTTTGCATAATTATTATCCGAAGTATGATAATTTCAGCCTGGGCATTTGTGCCTGAAATTAAAATTCTGGATTGAGTTTCTTGATGATCCTTTTGTTTATTTTCTTACCTGCTTACAGTATTCTCAGAAGTCTTTTCCAATGTCAGTTCAAAGGTGTCAAATTTGACTTTGAAGAAGCAGAATTTCCATTCCGCTTCTTCAAAACTAAATTTCTACTTCATACAGTGTCACAAGGAAAACTATTGCTTGCACAATTCTGGTCTTTAGATGCAGGATAGGGATTGGCAATGAGGACAGTAAAATTCATGCGAGCTTAGCTTTTATTAAACAATTGATGACTCCTGGATCATTCTTTCAGAGTTATTTCCTTACCAGATGGCTCAATACTTCCAACAGTGAGAATATTTATAGCTTGAGATTAAATTGTGAGGTCCTTGGTGCTCTCTGCACTTGATGGTTTTCTTGTAGATGTTTCATTACTAAGCTAGGTAACATCAGGGCTAATTAGTGCTCATCACTAGTGCTAGCACTGATGATATTACCTAGTTTGGTAATGAAATGTCTGCAAGAAATTCACTGAGCTCAGAAAGCACCAAGGACCCCATGCTTTCAGCAGTGACAGAGCTTCTAACGGCTTCTAATACTGAAAAAGCCAGGATACATTCAGAGATGTATCTGCCTTGAAATTAGCCCATACTGAACTGTATAGCACAGTCAAACATTTGCACAGGAAATATTTTGTGACAAAATACAAAATCATTTTGTAGTATATCATAAACTGTTTTATGATCATTTTATGTCATAAAATGTTTATAAAATTTGCCAAATGTCAATTCCACAGGAGTCATGGGTCCTTGATTTTGGATGCATTCTGTAAGTTAGCCCACGTGAGGTACCTTGCTTGAAAATGTTTTGCCCTATGGTACACTGTTTCACCCAGCTAAGGTTACAAGAATGAGAATTTAAGTAGTATACAGTAATATATTAAAGAATGGCTGGAGAGTATTTTAATTTGCAGGGAAAAAACATGTGGCACAATAAATCTGTCACATCTGTAAGATTTCTGTGTTTGGGAGGTAAGATAACTAACAACATTTACCTATATTTTTCATATAAATTAAAGTTTACTACTACTGGAATGTAATAGTAATATATTTATATTTCACTAGTACCTACAGTATTTGGTTGAATTTAGAAAGTAGAAATATTTTACTATTTTATTTTCTTTATAAATAAACATGCACAGCTTTTTATACTGTCCAAAAAACATCTCATTACATTTTTATTTTTGTTAAGGGTCTGCTTAGACACCTTTTCCATTATTACATTTTTAATGTTTGGCTTTTTAATGATTAACTAGTTTATTTAGATATGGGTATACAAAAAGCTTCAAATGTAAATTGACCATTACATGTTTAGCATAAACATCTCTGAATCTCTGTGTGCTGCTTGTGCTTGTGGTTGAAGTGAACCCAAATTGTTCCATTTCCCTGAATGTCTTTCTGAAGTTTTGTTTAGCATTTACTGTGTTTCCCTGACCCCAAAAATAAGCACTTGGCCTTATTTTTGGGGAGGTCTTATTTTTGAGGTGCAGGAGGTGGCGAGTGTGGTCACCTCATGGCTGTTGTGTTGAAATATTTTTGGGAAGGATTTATTTTCAGGATAGGGCTTATTTTAGCACATACACTCAAAAGCCCGATTGGGCTTATTATCCGGGGAGGTCTTATTTTGGGGAAGCAGGGTAAAATGGCAGAAGAAAAACTATTGTAAATTAAACAAACAAACAAACAATGGAAGTTACTTCTATAGTTTCTTTCAGGAGAGGTTTTCACTGGATTTCATTTCCAATTGTGAACTGAAGGCCTTTTGTTTCTGGAAAGGCAGATCTGGATCTAACCCTCCTTCATCAATTCAGTTGGTTGCCTTCAGTAGGCTTTAAACAACCTAATTGTCTTTTGAACTGGTTTTGCTTGTTGAGAATTTTGTGCTTTTCCTTGCTGACAGATAAAACTAGATAAGATTTCTGCCAAATTTACAGAAAAGGAACTTGTTAGTTTATCTGCATCTCTTTTTGGCAATTAATTTTCTTCTACTTGAAGAAGAAAGGTAGTAATTAAAGGTAGAAATAATAAAGATAAATATATTAATGAACAGTTCCGGCATGTTTCATTGAGGCACCAAGTAGATTTATAAGTACATGGTAGGAGAGCCAGTGCTTATTCAGAAAAGTATGTAATTTCTAATTTGGCTACTTGATATTGTAAAATTCAATCTCTGCTTTCATCCACATTTCATCTGCTTGAAAGAATATAAATGATGTTAAAAAGCGTTCCAAATATATTAGTTATGGTAATAGAATACATGGGAGACCTTGAGGAAAGAGGACAAGAGATCCTGCCTGGGAAACAATCAGACAAGAGGGGAAGGAGCTCTCAACAATCAGAGAAGGAAACTAAGGAAGGACCCATCCTAATGGAACAAGGAGATAAAAGTGGAGGGGAAGAAATTTGTGCTTTTAGACTGGCAAGATTGATGCTGGCCTTCCCTGGTAAAGCAGACAGGAAACACAACTAGATGAATTAAATCTATTTTATTGTAAGGCTACAATTATAGGAATGGACAAAAGCTAGAAAAGAAATTTGTGGATTTCATCGTTTTGGAAAATATGAGATTTTTACTCTTCCTTTTTTTAGGTGTGTGATGAGCCTGACGAATTGAAGAGAAAAGTCAGCAAGCTATCTGCTGTTGTCCGAGGAGCTAAACATCTTATTGTATATACAGGAGCTGGCATAAGTACGGTAAGGTTGTATCACTGTCTTTCTAAAGTCATCAGCAACTAAATATTCTTATAACTGAATTACCTATCTTGCTCATCATGTGAGAGTAGCCTTGTTTTGAGGTTTGAAAATTCTTAAATGCTCCCATGTCACACAAGTTGAAATAATTGGTTTTATCACCTTCTGTAGAAACACAACTTGAAAGCATTTTGGCATTTTAAGTTATGACTTTTATGTTGTATATTGACACTAGCATTGTGAAAGTCTGGGAAAATGGGGGGTGGGGGGAAATCAGAAAAGCTTTTCATTTTTCTTCCCATCTCTTTGGGGAAAAAATGTTATTTTTTCTGCAATGTCTTTCCTAAAAAGTTCAAAAAGATTAGATTGTTTTATGAATTTAAGAAAAATGTGTGTTCATTGCACTCATGATAGGTAGCATTCCAAAGTTGGGTATTGATCATTGGTGTAAACTGTTTGGGTATCTTTAAAGACTGGTAGAAACAAGTAGGATTCTATATACAGTACCAATCTTCTTCTAAATTTAAATTGTCAGTAAAAATCAAACTGTAAATTGAGCTGTTCACATCTCAAAAACCCAATCTTGTTTAGAATGCAAAATACACTATATTGCCAAATTATTCGCTCACAACTGATTCTGATTATGTGGATGGGTGAGCAAATACTTTTGGCAATATAGTGTATATCTTTGGAAGTAGTCCTCTGTGAGAAGGAATGCTGGAGAGGTATAAAATATGTGAATACTTCACACTTTTTGTGCTTTGGGGAAGAAAAAACTGTGACAGACAGCTAAATACTGTGAAAGTGGAAGTGAGTTCCTTGGCTGGTTGATAAATCCTCATATTTTGCATAACTATTTTATCCAAAAAAATTGGAGATGTTAAGAGAAAGATAAACTACACCCTTCCCATGTAAAACCTTCGAGCCACGCAAAACTCATTGTGACTTTTTGGCCATATCTATTCAGTTTACTTAGTAATAGTGAAGTGTTTTGCAGGTACAACACAACAGTCCTTGATCCTGCTGGGCCAAAGCAGCATGTTATATACATAGCTGTAACTTTAGAATAAACTGGAAATTGTCTGTTGTTTTGTTCAGGGTAAACATTTAAGGGATGCAGCTTGAGTTGATGGATAGATATACTATGAATGGCTTAGATCTTTGGGTGATGGCAGCATATTTGGTACAAAGAAGTAATTATCAAAGTGACACTGTTTTTTTTTTTTTTTTTTACAACAATCCAGTCATTTCATGGCATGGAAGTAAAAGGTAGAGATGCTTATCAATACAGGCAAGACAATGCATTCTTAAAATGAAACCAGTAGAGTTTATTTTTCTTTGTGACTCCTTACAGGCAGCTTCAATTCCTGATTACAGAGGCCCAAATGGGGTGTGGACAATGCTCCAAAAAGGGAGAAGTATCAGGTAATTGGTTCAAAAGCATTTCTTATATTACATTGGAATCCTGGTTCTTGCTTTTCATATTCCTTTTCTTTCAATGAATCAGGGCTACCGATCTGAGTGAAGCAGAGCCCACACTCACCCACATGAGCATTGCTTGTTTGCACAACAACAAACTGGTAAGCTCTTTGATTTTCAGTCCTGCGCTTCTGAGACAGTGGTGAAAGTCAATTTTTTTTATTACTGGTTCTGTGGGTGTGGCTTGGTAGGTGTGGCAGGGGAAGGATCCTGCAAAATCTCCATTCCCTCCCTATTCCTGGAGCCAACCAGAGGTGGCATTTGCCTGTTCTCCAAACTACTCAAAATTTCCACTACCGGTTCTCCAGAACATGCTGGATTTCACCCCTGTTCTGAGGTCACAATCTTACAGCGACTCTTAGGTTTGCTGCATGTTGTATCTACAACATTTGTCATATTGTTTCTAGATGCTTTTATAAAAGAGAAGACATAGAGAATCTATTGATGCCACTGTCTAAATGAGTGCTTTTTAACCTGGACGATTTTAAGATGTATGGACTTCCAACTCGAAGAGTTCCCCAGCTTGGGTTGAAATCCATACATCTTAAAGTTACTGAGGTTGAGAAATACTGGTCTAAGTCATAGATGTGCAAACTGACATGCAGAGGGGTTGGTATTTCCAACATTCTACACGTTCCCTTTTTTTGTTTTTCTTGCTTGCTTTCCGGCTTCATCCCTGTTCTGTTTTCACTACTGTGTTTCCCCGAAAATAAGATAGGAACTTATTTTCTTTTTACACACAAAATATGGCTTGGGCCTTATTATGAGGGGAGGGTTTATTGTTTTGGGGTTGCCGGGAGGCTGCTCTCTTACGAGCGGGCTCCCAAAGAGCCGGGCACAGCCTCATGGGCAAATGGCTGTGTTGTGTTGTTGCAGCAGCGCAACACACCAGCCATGAAGCAACCACACTCAAAACAGCCACCCGCCAACCAATGTTCCCTCTAATTTTTTTTCAGTGTGTGTGGAAAAGTATAGTGTTTGAGCGGCACATTTTCATGCCTGAGCACCTGAATTTTTTTCACAGATGTTTCACAGAGCAATTGATTTATAGGATCCGAATTGGAATGGAGAAAAATGGTTTTGTGCGTCCGTGTGTGTGTGTTTGAGTGAGTGAGGGATCCAGTAAGGGAACTGTGCCTATTTAGGAAAGAAGGTAAATTATTGCAAACATGATCAGTCGAAGATAAGTATGGGGACAGACTGGGCGGTAGAGAGAAATAATAAGAGTGGGAAAGAGGAAGAAAAAAAGAGGGAAGAGAGACAGAAAGAGACAGAGAAGGAGAGAGAAAGTGACAGAAGAATGGAAAAGAAAGAGAAGAGAAACAAAGAGAAAGAGGATGAGAGAGACAGAGAGAGAAGAGAGGAAGAGGAAAGAGTAAGAGAGAACATCTCATTTCAACCCTGAGGTGCAAATATTCTCTTTGATTGGTAATTTTATTTGTCCGTTTACTATCCAATACTCTTATTTCTCCTTAAGTTCATCAAGAATTCCCTTCTTTTTATTGAATTTATCACAATACCGTGAGAATAACTTTTTCAGCATAGCTTTACAGCTATTTAAAATACATAGAAATTTAAGTCAGGTTTTCACAACATTAGTCTATTTATAAGTCACTAAGTGCAAAGAAACAGAATTCAGAAAGTTGGCTTCCCTTTTTGCAATTGCCTATTGCCTGCTTAATTTTTTACCTACATTTTTGATAACTGAACTGATATTCACTCTTGACCCAAGAAGTCCATCGTAGAAAGAAACCCTCCCTATGAACTTTGTTGGGTTTCCATGGAATGAAGTTTGATCTTTTTCTCAACCATACAGTAGCATATTCTTTCTAAGGAGGATATAATAAAGATAGTCCATAATTGCCTATCAATCTAACAGTATGGCGATTGACAATCTCTTTATATTTCAATTCTAACTCTTTCAGTCTTAAAGGTTTGGGGAGGACAAATCCAAAAATTCTTTTAAAGAGGAAAAAAAAATGCTTGCACAACTGCATCCATGGAGACATGTATATATACACAACACACAGAGAAACAAACTTAACAAAGTGCTAAGCCTGCCCACCAACTATCTCTCTGTCTCTCTTAATGAGAGAGGGAGAGGGAGAGGGAGTATCCCTCCTTCCTTCAGCCGAACACTCTTGCTGGCATCCCGGCCAGATGAGAGGGACTGCAGAGGGTCTAGGGCAGTGAGTCATTCGATGGGAAAGTTGCCTCTTGGAAGGAATGACCCGGCTTGGCTCCCGCTTTCGATCTGCCGCCCAACGACCGAACGGAAAAGCGAAGAGGCAGGAGAGATGAAGCGGGAGCCAAGCCGGGTCATTCCTTCCAAGAGGCAACTTTCCCATCGAATGACTCGCTGCCCTAGACCCTTTGCAGTCCCTCTCGTCTGGCCAGAATGCCAGAATGCCAGCTGTGCCTGGCTCTTTGGGAGCCCGCTTGCAAGAGAGCAGCCGCCCGGCAACCCCCTCTTCAGCTGGGCACAGCACTGCTCACCAACCTAGCGGTATCCTGAAGCAACACGATCACCTTTGCCTCCCCCCGCCCCCGGTTCCCACAGCTTGGCATCTTCGGGATACTGCTAGGTTGGTGAGCAGCGCTCTACCGGGCCAGAGGGGGGGAGGTTGTCCAGGGAGCTTATTTGTGGGGGAGGGCTTATATTTTTGCCCACCAGAAAAATGTGGCATGGCCTTATTATCAGGACATGTCGTAATTTCAGGGAAACACGGTACTACTACTATATGTCTTCTCTTTCTGCTATTGGCTTTCTTCTTTGACTCTTGTTTTTTATATCAGTCTTCTCCTGATAGAAAGTATGATTTTTCTTCATGTTTTTTCCTTGCACAGAAATCTCAGTGCTTAACGATTTTGAATGCTTCGCTTAGAATCTCAGTGCCAAAACAATTCCTGTTAACAGTGAGATAAGCGACAGTGTAATTTTTCATATACTTCTTATGTACAATTTTGAAATTCTTTTTAAACTTGAATAGAAGTGGTGGAAACTTTCAAAATGTGGAAGTACATTATACTTTGTAACCATAAAATTTAAAACTTAGTAGCCTTTGGGAGGGCAGTGCTTGCTTTCCCTGTAGTACATACTCTCTTTGAGACATGCTAATTGCTTTATCTGTTTTCAGAAAATTAATTTCTGACCTTTGGAATTCTTCAGGCGGCAACATTCTACATCCCGTATTCTTACATTGGGAATCCAAATAGCATAGTCATTAAATCTTCCATTTCTTTGTCTCAGACCTGAAATTGGTTTAAGATCATGGTGCTCAAACTTGATCAGGCAACCATATATTTTTATATATATATATATATATATGTAAAACTTATATATAAGAGAAACACAAAATAAAAAATCATCTTTCATTACATCTTGTGGAAAGCGTATCCATTGGTTACAGGTATATTTTGTGTGTTTTTTCCACAATCATTACATATATTTCATTCAGTTTGGGTTGTACATTATAGAATTTATATATTTTACAATCACTATACCACAATTTTCATTTAATTAGGGTTTTAAGGACACAACCACCTACTGGCATTTTTTTCCCCCCAGTCTCAATGAATCTGCCATAGCTTTACATCTTTATACCATATTCTAAAAGAAAGTCGATTAAAAGGATACCTAACATTCCCTCTCCTTCCCCCCCTCCAAACTCACAAATTAACACTTCTGTCCATTTTACTTTTACCAGTACAACATACCTGTATATATCATTAAATATTGTCCATTAACATTTCTTTATTGTTATTGTAGTTAGCTAAAAATTACTATTTTTCTCACCTCTCCTCTCCACAGGCCCAAGAGCGATTTACCTTTATAGCCATCTCTGAACAGAAATTTATTAATAAGTGTTAACAAAATAACCATTTAAAATCTAAGGCAATCTGAAAAATGTTGACATTTCTAGTTAATAGTCACAAAAAATATACATTAACATTTCCTTCTAGTTATTATAGTTAAGAGAAAAAAAAAACCAATTGTTTGCTAGTTTATATCACGTCTCCTCTCTTCTAATCCAAATTATTTATATCTTCATGCCAAGATCTAAACACAAAATTTATAAAGTTTGTAAGTCTTTTCACCAGATCTCAATTTACAATTTATGGCCTGGTTATTTATCCTAATTAAGGTTATCATTTCATTATTAATATCATAGTAAATTATATGTTAATGAATGCACTTTCAATGATGATCTAAAATAGTCTATCAAGTACTGAAATCTCTACTTATTAATCATCAAAAGTGAGCTAATTTTTATCATCGAATGGCATTATCAACCAGTGTCTTTCCAGTAGCAAAATGGTCCTTTCTCTCTCGCCAGCAGTTGTGTTAATTCTCATTTTAGCACCTTTTCAGAGTTTAGAACTTCTCTCCGCACTTTGTGGCTTGAAGGATCTCTCATGTAGTTTCGTTGCCCTTGAATTGTTATTAACGTAGGCTTAACTTTTTTATCAAACATATTTCTGGATGAATTTGTCTTCTTAATTCTCCTGTGCACTGCTTGGGGAATCCAAGCATGGGTTAACTTTGTCCATTAGCCTAGAGACTGAGTTATGTAAATGTTGACCACCCCTCCTCTGACTGGATGGGTGAGCTTTTTAACTCAGTCCAGCCTAAAGAGACGTATCTCAATTTTCTATAGACTAATCGACAAAATTTCATCTGTTTACTGGATTCTGAGATCGTTAGGAATGTTAAAATTGGGTTATTGTAGGACGGAAGGTAAAGGCGACAGTTTGCTGTCAGCCAACCTCTTCGGCGTTGGACTTATCACCTGAGATCAGCAGCTGCGAGGTTCACAGAAGCCATTGTGCTCTGGTGCAGCAGCCGCTTGTTCTGAGCGTGGGATCGGTTCGCCGTTTCCCTTTCTTGCCGATCGCGCGCGCCCTGGTTTGTTTCGCCACCCCGCGCGCCTCGCATCGTGAACGATCTGCCTGAGCGGCATGGTCTATTCCCAGGTCTCCCTTTACCGCCACTGTTGCCCTTGTTTTATCGGAGCCGCTGCGGGCTCGCTGAGGTGATTGCGCTGCCGAGAGCCATCGTCAGTTGGGTTTCCAATTTGAATTTCATGCCTCTGGTACGGTCGCCATTTTGGGACCGGTCTTTTCGCACACGCTCAGGAACGGCCGGAGGAGGAGTGTTGTGCATTTCGCATCCAGGCTGTAGTGCTGCGCCAACGGCTCCTCCTCTTTCCCTCACTTTCGGCTTGCTGGCTTAGTGAAGAGGTCGATTCATCGCAGCTCGTCCATTCACGTGGTGCCTTGTGCGGTGGTGCAAATTCATGGCGCTTTACTATTCCTGTATTACAATGGCTGATCAGACCATCTGCGGAGGTACTGTAGAGCCCCCAAGTGACTCCCGCTCCCCTGGTGACTAGCTCAAGGCCTGGCAGGGCCGTTACCAGGGCCTCCAGCCAGAAGCCCCGGGCTTCATCCACAGCTCCAGATAAGTCCAACAAGCGCAGGGATAAGTCCAAGGCGACTAAGGCCTCTGGGGGGGCTAGCATTTCACCTTCGGTGCTAATTCCGCAACAGGCTTCTCCCGTGCTTTCTGCAGAGCACCAAGGTTGGTTCCCTGATATTCAATTGCCCCGGGCATCTACTTCTGAAGAAGGTTATTGGGGCCCCAATCCCCCCTGGTTCTTTCGGAAGCGAATGTGGCCTCAGCTCACACAGATCCATGTGCGGGCCCTCTGCTACGTTTACTCCTACCGCTGCAGGCCTCAGACCAATGGAATCTGGGCCTTCCCCCTGATCTTTACCAAATGATCTCTGCAGCTATTTCTAGGGACGTGCATGCGGAGCTGCATCGTAGATCCCAGGTTCCTAGGGCCACTGGTGCCCAGACTGGCCCTGATCCCCAGACCATGCAGGCAGATTTATCAATCCCTCAGACAGACCCTCCTTCGCCTCTACCCTCAGTTTATAGTGAGGATTCGGCCTTGGTGGAGGAAGGTGAGGTGATAGATAGGGATTTTTCTGATGATGAAGGATTGGCGCTGGATCAGCCTAATTCTTCAGGATTATTTCGCCCCACGCTGTTTAAGTCTTTATTGTATAAGGCGAAGACCACCACTCACATGGGGGAGGCAGCCTCTCAGGCTAGCACTGCAGTTGGTCTGGATGTAACTGAACACCTTTTTGCTGAACAGGTTTCACAGCAGGAGGTTATTCCCTCCCCCAAGCTGTTTCTAGATCTTGTTCAAAAGCAGTGGGATCAACCGACTGCGGTTACCCTGCCCAGCAATGGGGATAGGAAATTGTACACTTCCACTCCAGAATTAGAAGGTATTCTGCAATTCCCAATAGTGGATCCACCTGTTGCTGCCCTAGCTTCCCCAGCTTTAATTCCATCAGAGATTTATCCGAAAATTAGTGGAAATACACCAAGGGGAGGAGGAGGAGGAAAGAAGAAAGATGGGTAGAGAGGGATGGGAGAGAGGGTGGGGGGGAAGGTGAAAAGGAAGGGGGGGAGCGGATTTGGAGAGAGGAGTGGTTGATGGGGAGGGGAAGTAGGGTAGAGGGGGATGATGGAGGGAAGATAGAAAGTTGGAGGGTGGTGGAAGAAAGAGGTGTATGGAGAATGGAAGAGGTATATTGGGCTTTTATTTTCTGGGGCATTGTTGACAAGAGGAATTGATGCAATTATTGTTTAATACTGTATGGTATATACATGTGAGTCAGGGGTGGGTTTCAACCGGTTCGCGGCGGTCCCTGCGAACTGGTTGGTTGCCGAACCCGGAAGTAAGTAACTTCCGGGAACGGCGAAGGGCCCGCCCGCGCGCCCGCGCGCCCGCTCCTTACCCGGTTTTGATGAATTCTGCGCTTCCACGCATGCGCAGGACGCATACAGCGCCTGCGCGATCCTCCAGGAGCAGCTGGAGCATCGCACAGACGCTAGTACGCATGCATGCACCACACGCGTGCACACGTGCGCGAGGAGGCCGCACGCATGCGCGAGGACGCCGCCGGCCTCGTTCCAACCGAACCGGTTGCAACGGGGCGAGAAACCCACCCCTGATGTGAGTGTATGAAAATGAAAAATAAAATATATATACATAAAAAAAAAGATTTCTGAGGGCTTGAAGGCGGAAGATCGTAAGGCTTGCCCCCGATGACATGCGCCTACACCAAGATGTTACCAAACTGATGGCAGCCCTGGAATTCTCTGCGGATGCCACCCTTAATGCAGCAAAATTTGCATTTCGGGCTGTCGTTTCCAATGTTGCGTCCCGGCGTTTGCTATGGCTTCGCCATTGGCAGGCTGACATTAAATCCAAGTGGCGCCTTGCTTCCACGCCTTTCAAAGGTGGGGCCTTGTTCGGATCTGTTCTTGATCCCATTCTCATTGAAACGGGGGATAAGTGTAAGGTACTCCCTTCCACCAGCGGGCGCACTAACAGGAGACAGCAGCCTTACAATAGGTGCCAGCCCTTTCGGGCCGGAGATTCAGGATTCACTACTGCCCCTTATGTTCCCCACTATAACAGGGCCTTTACTCAGCCGCAGGACCGCGGTCAGGATTGCACGGGGGCCAGGGATAGGGGCTGCAGCAGAACCAGGCACAATCCCAGGCCAGAAGGCCATTTCGTGGGGCTGGCAACCGGTGCTTTCGGAGATACCGGTGACTCACAAGGGGAGGAACCCATTGGCGGGCGTCTCCTGGCCTTCGCTCATCAGTGGGCGGAGACCACGTCCGACGCCTGGGCCCTTCAGATCGTGAGGCTGGGCCTCACTCTAGAATTTCTCTCTCTTCCCCTGAGACGGTTCATCAAGTGCCCTTTACCCAGGAGTCCTGTGAAAAGGCGCCTCATGGACACTGAAATACAACACCTTCTCTCCATCAATGCCAAAGGGTCAGGAGGGGCTAGGTTTTTACTCCATCTTATTCCTAGTGCTCAAGAGCTCGGGGGAATGGCGGGCCATCCTAGATTTGAAAAGGCTCAATCTGTACATCAAGTATCAAAAATTCAAGATGCAATCCTTCAAAAGCATCTTGGCACCCATCCGCCCGGGTGACATGATGACATCAGTCGACATCAAGGAGACGTACCTCCATGTGCCCATCCATCCGACATATCGCAGGTTCCTACGCTTTCATTCCGCTGGCCAGCACTTTCAATACCGGGTCTTACCCTGTCGGCCCCTCGAACATTTACCAAGCTATTGGTGGTCGTAGTGGCGTCGCTTCGCTCAGTTCCAATACGAGTGAATCATTATCTAGACGACATTTTGGTTCTGTCTCCATCTCGAAACCAGGCCCTACGGGATCTACAAGTAACAATGGACTCACTGCGGAGCCACGGGTTCGTTCTGAACCTCCCCAAGAGTCACCTGCAGCCGACCACATCGTTGCTCCACCTGGGGACATTCATCAATTCCGTGATGTGCGAAGTGTCCCTGTCTCCAGAAAGGCGACAGAGCATCCAGCGCTTGGTGAGTCAGGTATATTCTCAAAGACTCTTACCACTGGCAACGCTTTCCCAATTGCTTGGGAAAATGATTCCCTGTGTCAACATTGTCCCCTGGGCCAGGTTCCATGCTCGCCCACTTCAATGGTTCCTGCTTCCCTTCCAGAGAGCATACACCAGCCATTCCCAGATCAAGGTTCGGCTCCCACCCAAGCCTCTCAGATCCCTCCAGTGGTGGACATCTTCCAAACTTCTCAAGGGGTGTCCATTCAAGGAACCAGACCGCATCCAAATTACAACTGATGCCAGCCTATTCGTGTGGGGGGCCCATGCCCTGGACCGAGTCGCACAGGGCCGATGGTCAAGTCAAGAGCTGAGAAACAGCATCAATTGGCTGGAGCTCCGTGCCATCCGCCTAGCCCTCCAAGAGTTCTGGGACATAGTGTCACACAACCACTTACCGGTCTTGACCGACAATGTGGCCTCCAAGGCCCATGTCAACCGCCAAGGGGGCACCCACTCCAGGGCCCTGATGTTGGAGGCGGAGAAGCTATATCACTGGGCGGAGAACAGACTGTTGTTGATTTGGGCGGAACACATCTTGGGCGTTTCTAACACACAGGCGGACTGGCTGAGCAGGGCCACCGTGGATCAAGCGGAGTGGCAACTCCACCCCGACCTCTTCCAGGAGCTCTCTCGCCGGTTTGGCCAACCCGAGGTGGACCTATTTAAACAACCTCACAACTCACAACTACCACGATTTTACACCAGGTACCAGACTCCTGGGGCGGAAAGAGTGGATGCCCATGGCCGGCCGGCCTTCTTTACGCCTTCCCACCACTCCCGATCCTCCCATCGGTCATTCAAAAGATCCTGACGGAGCAAGCGGAAGTTCTGTTGGTAGCACTGATGTGGTCCCGACAACCCTGGCATGCAGACCTCGTGCACCTGTTGGTCTCACATCCGTGGAGGATTCCGGACGACCAGATCCAGTTCAACCAGGGAGCTCTCATCCACCCGAACGCCCAGCTGCTACAGTTAGCCGTGTGGCACGTGAGCGGGCTATTCTAACCGGTCTCCACTACTCAAATAAGGTTATTGACACTATTCAAGCGGCCCGTCGTCCATCTACTACACGTCCATCTACTATACAAGGCCACCTGGCAGGCCTTCTGCAGGTGGTGCCGCTGCACAGGAACTGACCCTACCAACGCTTCGGTGTCCCAAGTCTTGGACTTTTTGCAAACGGGACTTGACAAGGGCTTAGCGCCCAACACACTTTGCCGGCAGGTCGCGGCCTTGTCCACGGTGATTGGGGTGGCCAGGGCCATCCATTGTCTCAATACTCACGGGTCAAGTCCTTTCTAAAGGGTGCAGCTAATCTCAGACCTCAGACTGTGCACCGTTATCCTACCTGGGACTTGACTTTGGTTTTCAGGGCTCTCACATCTTCGAGCCCATTCAATCCATCAGCCTCCGGTTGTTGACGCTTAAGATGGTGTTCTTGGTAGCCATCACATCGGCCAGGAGGGTGTCTGAGCTGGCAGCGCTCTCAGTTGGCGCGGACCTCTGCATATTCCATCCCAACAGAGTCGTCCTTCGTTTGGATCTGACCTTCCTTCCAAAGATCAACATGTTGTTCCACAGGGCTCAAGAGCTCGTCCTCCCGGACTTCTGCCCACGCCCTTCCCATCTGCAGGAACGCCAGTGGCATCACCTGGATGTCCGCAGGACTCTTCGATGCTATGTGAAATGCATGGCGTCGTTCAGGAGGTCGGAGGTGCTTTTTGTTTCATTCCAATCATCATCCATGGGGCAGAAGGTGTCTTCCCATACCATCGGCCGATGGTTAAAGGTGTGCATCACTCTTGCTTATGACAGCCACTCCTGACCGGTTCCCAGGCGCATTACTCCTCATTCTACCAGGAGTGCGGCTACCACAGCGGCCTGGGCTATGCAAGCCTCAGTGGAAGAGATTTGCAGGGCAGCTACCTGGTCGTCGCAATCACCATTTATTAGACATTACAAGGTTGACGTGTATGCCTCGGCTGAGGCCTCCTTTGGGCGGCGAGTGTTGCAAAGGGTACTCTTTTCTCCAGAGGACCCTGACCAGCCTAGTTCCCGCCCTGGAACTTAATTGCTTTGGCATGTCCCATGCTTGGATTCCCCAAGCAGCGCACAGGAGAATGACTGTTGACTTACCTGAACGGTCCTCCTATGTGCGCTGCGAGGGGAATCCAAACCTGCCCGCAGTTTCGGCTGGTCAGGGCTATCTCAAGACTCTGACTCGATGACTGACCTTGTTCTGCTTAATGACTTGACTTACTCTGGACGTGACTGTTAATACCTTGTTCTTGGCCACGGCCATAAGTGACATTGCCATACATCTTTCAACGGCTGACTTCGTACAAAACTGACCCATCCAGTCAGAGGAAGCGTGGTCAACATTTATATAACTCAGTCTCTAGGCTAATGGACAAAGTTAATCCATGCTTGGATTCCCCTCGCAGCGCACATAGAAGGACCGTTCAGGTAAGTCAACGGTCGTTCCATCCTTTTCGCTCTTTTATTTTCTCCTGCATCTTAGAATTTGGGAGAAAGCTCCAAATTGTCAAAGTCACTTTTCCAACTTGCATTCTTTTCAATTTCACTCACATTTAGTCCATTAATGGGTTCATCTAAGGACTTGTCTTTGTTTTCTGTATTTTCAATCTCTTCTTTAATCTCTGGAGCTCCAACCCTCTCCTCTTTTACTGTGGTACCCCATAGTCTGTCCCATTTCTTGTCAAATCTTTCAAATTCTTCTGAAATGTTTTGGAGACCAGCCAGGATGTTTTGGATTATTAAGTTTTCTTCATCTGAATATTGATCCATTTTTCAAAATGCAAAGGAATGTAAAGAAAAAGAAAAAGAGAGAGGAATCTGCCACTCTAGCTTGTCAAAGTTTTTTGAAGAAAATATCTATATTTATTTTCAATCTTAAGCACAAGTTCTTTTGTGGTTTTCTATGTAGAAGGGTTGTTATCTCTTTCTTTCCTTTTCCTTCTCTTGCCAAAATAGTTTCCAGAAGCACCAGCAAAATACTGTTCACGCCCTTGAGTCTTTATCAGATTTTATAAACAAGTTCCAAACCCTTCCCTTGCAAAGCCAGTGAAGTCAAATAGAAAAGAACAAAGGATACGTTGTTTCAAAACAGGAGAAAACTTCAAGCTCAGGCTTTCAAATGGCAGATTCAATTATTTTTTCCTTATGCTTTTTCCTTAAGTATCTTTAGTGTGATTTTATAACAAATAGAATTTGTTAAAGTAGGAATTTTTTTTTTAGTTTAAACCAGGAGAAACAGTTAAGGTAGTAGAAAGAAAAAAAATAGAGGAAAAAAGATCAGTCTATACACTTCATGCGGAGAAACAGGAAATGTTGCAATCACTTCAATCCACAAAATATCGTTACAAGCAGGAACAAAAATTTTTCTAAGGCAGTCCAATAGGGATTAAATTTTCTGCTTTATTCTTGCTTAGAGGACTAGTTATTATTATTGTTTTTAAAAAGGGTTTCTTAGGGCAATCTTGAGAAAGAAAGAAAAAACCTCACCAGAAGCTTTCACTTCTTCTCTTCCTTTGGGAGCCGTCTCCGACTATGTTAGCCCGGGGGCTGCTTATTTGCTGCTGGTTGGAAGCACTACCCTTGGGTCGATCAGGGACTTTGCAGTGTCCCTGCAACCAGCAAGGTTTTGTCTTCCCAATCACCGTCTCTTCGGGATGGTTTAGGTCCTGCCGGACCGTCCAAGGGCAAAAGTGTCATCGGCAGGCTCGGACAGTCGAGTCCGCATGATGTGCCGTCGCGATGTTGGCTCCTCCTCCGATCAGGCAACCATATTTACCACTATCTATAGACTACTTCCAATCTGGAAGTTAGCGAGTTCAAAACAATTTTATTTCCTGCTGCCCATCAACAAAACAAGTAAAAGCTGTCCTTGAGTTACAACCATTCATTCAGCGATCATTTGAGGTTAGGATGGCATTGAACAAATTGTGATTACCATCAGTTCTCAACCTCACAGTCATGATTGTGATCTGACTGCTTGGCAATCCATTCACAATTACAACTGGTTGACAAGCACTTTTTGGTCACATAATCACAATTTGCAATCTCCCCTGCTGATTTCCCCCAAAAAATCAATGGGGGTTGAATTTTTTTGAAATTCAAGGTTGCAAGTCATTGAGGTAAGTCTTCCTCACTGGGGCATCCTTCTCAGCCCCTCTGTACTTGTACAACCCCTCACACATCCTCAACTCACATAGCTCCTTTCATGCACCCCTTTTTGCACTGTCCCTGAGTCTCCCTCACATCCTTGTGCACCCTTCCCTGTGCTGCATCTTTTGCACGTCCTCCCCTGCATGCCCATGCCCCCTTGCTCCCTCCCCACCTGGGAAGCAACCACTTACCTGCCTGTGGGCCTGGCACTTGCAACTTCCTGCTGGCTTCCCCATTGATTTTGTTCATGAAAAGCTGGCAGAAATCTGCCTTGCCTAATGACTATGGGATTCAGTTAATGATGACAGCCAGGGCTGCAGGAATTGTTGTCACTAAGTGATGTAGCCACAGTTTACAACTGTACTGCTTAGCAGTGAAAATTTCAGTTCTAATTGCTGTCATAAGTTAAGGACTACTGTAGTGAGAAAAAGAGGTTAAACTCTTTTGTACATTATAAGAATTTTGTTATTGTATTTTGAATGTGATTGAGCAAGGACAAAGGAAAAGAGGAAAACATCTTCTCTTACTGTCCATGATACTATTTCCATGTTCATCCCATTTTCTTTTCTTTTTAGGTGAAGCATGTAGTGTCTCAAAACTGTGATGGGCTTCACTTGCGCAGTGGCCTCCCTCGAGAAGCCCTGTCTGAGCTGCATGGAAACATGTACATAGAGGTGAGTGCTTGGACAGGACGAGATTTGGTGCATTGTCATAGAAGAAAAATGCTAATACATTCTATGATTCCATCCCAAACTAGGTTTGCACATCTTGCACACCCAATCGTGAATATGTACGAATATTTGATGTGACAGAGCGCACAGCCTTGCATAGGCATCAGACTGGGAGATTATGCCATAAATGTGGAGCACAGCTGAGAGATACAATTGTACACTTTGGAGAGAAGGGTATTTTACAGCAACCCTTGAACTGGGAGGCAGCAACAGAAGCTGCTGGCAAAGCAGACGTGATCCTTTGCTTGGGGTCTAGCTTGAAGGTAAAATTAAAGAAACATCTTTGCACATCAGTGCAAAAGTGTTATGATTTAAGATGTATTCTTTTATACTATGTATGGGAAGATTTTGGAACAATACTTCAAATGATGAATTAGCATATTTTGTGGAGTATAAGTCGCTCCAGAGTATAAGACGCACCTTAGTTTTGGGGGAGGAAAATAAGAAGGGAAAAAATTATGCCTCTGCCTACCAGCATCATGGTATTCAGCTGACACATGGTAACATGTCAACCAATCAATAGGCATAGCAACTCAGCCAATGAGGGCTATTTGGACTCTGAATTTTGCTGTGTGAGCAAGAAGGATACAGGAAGGAGCTTGGCTTAGCCGAGAACTGAAAGTGAAACTGCTTGTGTTTTGCTTGTATTTACTGCTACCTTGGAAAACCTGTCTTTGGTAATGTATATTATTACTATTTTGAATCATGCTGAATCAGTTACTGTGCTTTCTGAATGTGGTTGCTGCTGCAAACTCTACTACTCAGGTCAGCTTCAGCACTTATTGCAGCCCATTCAGCACAGCTGATTGGCAGGTGGATCAGACTACTGGAATACTCCCAATCAGCTGTTCCAGGCTGCAGGGATTGCCACAAACCATCATTTCCTCCATGCATTACATTTTTGGCCTCTGGTGGAGGTGATTGGGGCTACATTTGATGTATAAGACACATCCAAATTTTCACACTCTTTTTTGGAGAGAAAAGGTGCGTCTTATACTCTGAAAAATACGGTAATTGAGAGTTTATTTTGTAGTTTTCAAGGTTCAGCTTGCAAAAATAGAAGTTTTTGAAACCACACACAGGTAATCCTCGACCTACGACTACAACTGAGCTCAAAATTTCTGATGCTAAGCAAGGCAGTTGTTAAGTGAGTTTTGCCCCATTTTACAACCTCTCTTGTCACAATTGTTAAGTGAAACACTGCAGTTAATTTAGCAGTATG
Organism: Thamnophis elegans; assembly: GCF_009769535.1. NCBI lineage: Eukaryota > Metazoa > Chordata > Lepidosauria > Squamata > Natricidae > Thamnophis > Thamnophis elegans. Next base: position 49,145,059 of record NC_045542.1, on the reverse strand, counting down.
GTTGTTAAGTGAATGGCTTCCCCATTGACTTCATTTGTCAGAAGGTCAAAAATGTCATCTCATGACTTGGGGTACTCAAACTTATAAATTTGAACCAGATGCCAAGCATCTGAATTTTGTTCATGTGACCATAGAGATGCTGTAACAGTTGTCAGTCATAAGTTGCTTTTTTTAATGCCATTGTAATTTTGAACGGTCACTAAACGAACTGTTGAAGGTCAAGAACTACCTGTCATTGCCTTCCTAATTATCCCTTCAATATAATCTTGCAGATTCTTTTTAGTATAGTAGCAATCAAATCATGTGCTAATCTTTTTCCTTTTATCAGTGATCTATATTTTGGTAGATATGCTGAAAGTTAATGAATACAGATTTGGACTCAGCAGGAAATGAAGCTCCTAAAATTATATTTGAAAAGGAAAAGATAGTATTTCCCCCTAGAATTTAAAAACAAACAGTAACTTAGTACAGGTAGTCCTCAACTTACAATGATTCATTTAGTGACTGTTCAAAGTTACAACAGAAAAGTGTAAAAGTGATTTAGGATTATTTTTCACACTTATGATCATTGTAGCATTCCCATGCTTATGTGATCAAAATTTAGACGCTTCGCAACTGACACATATTTATGACAGTTGCGGTGTCCTGGAGTCACATGATCATCTTTTGCCATCTTTTGGCCAGCAAAATCAATGGGAAAGCCAGGTTCACTTAATAGCTATGTTATTAACTTAAACAACTGCAATAATTCACTCAACACCAATGGTTAGAAAGGTCACCAAAAGTGGTCATAGGTTGAATACTACCTGTAGTTTTCAAGTAAAATAATATGCTTTAACTGCTGGTTTGCTATTTATTATTCCCCAGAAATAAAATGTCATGCAACAGGCACTGTTAAAAAGAAAAGGATTCTCAAATGTTCCATTGGAAGTATTGAGAAAGAAGATTTGATAAAGCCCTGTAGAAAAGAACAGGTCTGGGTTTTTTTTTCTTGTATTAGTACAATACTATTCTAAGATCATTTGCTCCCTTTTTCACTAGGAAAGTAGCCAAGAGCACCAAGTAAATATGCTCTTCTTGAAACATTTTGAGCAGACTGTATAGTTCAGTACAAGACCAGAAAGGGTTTGAGAATTGCCTAGTCTATAGGTAAATTCATCTTAAAGTAGGTATGGCCTACTTCGGTAAATGCCCAGTTGTACACTAATTCATTACTTTTTTCAAAGCTAAAGTTCATATTTGGAAGCTTTTACACATGTTTGATTTATAAGTTATAGACTTTGACAAACTTTTTTTGTTTAAGAACATAAAAGCTGTACTGAGTCACCCTAAGATAACTTTCTTCCAACCCAATACTTTCCCAAGATAACGTTCTCAAGATATGTGGGGACTGTATCGCTAGAATTCTGATATATTAAATATGAATACAAAGTTCTTCATAAGGATCTCAACAACTGGCACTTGTCAAGTAGGACCACAAGGTGCTCTGCTCCTTATCTCAGTTTCTTTCTCACCTTTAAACATGATACACTTTGGTATATCATATTTAAAGAGAAGAGTTCCTGATACCTTTGGCAGCAATTTTAGTTTTCCATTAACTCAGGCTGTAGTTCTATACATATTTTCCTATCAGTAATCTCTGTTAAACGTTATCAGATATGTTTTAAAATAAACTTATATAAACTTACATTGCTAGCTATACTTGTAATGGTAGGCGCGGGAATTAGTAAGAACATTTTTCAGGTATTCTGACTTTAAAAGTTTCTCCTTGAATTTGAGGTAGTAACATTTGGGTTCTAACATAATATTGTATCTTGGCCATTTGTTCTTGGAATACTGTACTTATGCATGTTACTTGGTCCAGAATTTTTCTTTTAAAAAGTCCTGCAGATGACTTGGTAACCCAGAATCCTGGAATAATAGGTCTATAAGCAGATGGTTGTTCTCACTGCCCCACTTTCCTTTTTACTTTGGGGGAAATCTGCAAATAAGCATTGGAGGAAGTCTCTGTATATAAATGGCATATCATGGGGTCCTATACCATGATATCTGAAAATTAGGAGATACATTCACTTTTTAGCAGTAACAGATGCTGTGTTGTCCTTTTTCCAACAGGTTTTGAAAAAGTATCCACATTTATGGTGCATGAGTAAACCACCCAGACACCGCCCTAAACTCTATATTGTAAATCTCCAGGTGAGTATATATTGGAACAGAGCATAATGTACAGATGCATGTGCTTACATCGTTTGCTTTTATATACTTTTGATAAGGAATAATGTATGCAGAAAGTTATAGACTGTTCCTACTACTGTATACCAAGAATAAATAAATTGTTCTTGAGCAGAAGGCATGTGTGAGCCTTTGGAGGTTTGTCAATTAAGTAGATGGTATAGCACTATGTGGAACAATGGTTTGCTTAGTTTTATGTTTCCTTAGGTTAAGATTTCCATGATAATGACTCTTGACATAGTGTGAATAGAATCTGGATGGTATTTAGCTATACTCAGAAATATGTGTCCTAGCTTGATAACCTTCAGACACCTGTTTCCTCTTAAATGTTGGGTTAGCTTCTCTATTTCTATCCAATGATAATGCAGTGATAGTTGGAATGTGAGCTAATTATGTCTCTTTCTCAGTATTCCAAAAGCTTCCCATTGTATTCTGATTTACACTTTGAAAGATAATTTTATTAGATGCCATATATTCAAACTAAAGAGAAAGTATTCTTTCCTAACTAACTATTGGAATGTCATTTTTTAAATAAGGACTAAATATGTTTTACCAGACCTGCCATAAAAAAATAAAACTTATGTCTGTCTGAATCTGATGAGTAGCATTGTTATATCATTCACAGACTGTCTTTGAAGAAACTAATCCAATCTTAATCTATTGTATTTGCAGTGGACACCAAAGGATGATCTCGCAGTCCTAAAACTTCACGGAAGATGTGATGATGTGATGAAGTTATTGATGGATGAGTTGGGACTTCCCATTCCTTCCTATGATAGGTCAGTGACAACCAAATGTGTTCAGTGTCACTTTTGTTCAGTGTCAAGTTTGGTTAGTGTCATGATGCCCTTGATAATATAATTTATTTTGATTTATTTGGAGGCAGAGTTTGTCATCCAAAGTTGTAAGGAAGATGGTGTGGTCCAAATCATGCTATGGTTGAATATACTGTATTTTCCAGAGTATAAGACACACTTTTCCCCCCTAAAAGAAGGTGAAAATTTGGGTGCGTCTTATACACCGAATGTAGCCAAAAACGCAAAGCACGGAGGAGGCGATGGTTTGTGGCAATCCCTGCAGCCTGGAACAGCTGATTGGGGTATTCTGAGAGGCCAATTCCCCCTCCAATCAACTGTTTGTGCTGAATCAGGCTGCAATAATGTGTTGAAACTGACCTGGCTGTTCATTTGCTGCAAGGACGTGTCAGAGTTTGCAGCAGCAATCACATCTAGAAAGCACGCACAAGTAACTGATTCAGCAGGATTCAATAACTTCTCTTTATATATAACACATGAAGTAAAAATATACAATACCAAAAGCAGGTTTTCAAACATGGTGGTTCCAACATGGTAAATAGAAGCAAAACACAAACACAGGAGTTTCAGTTTCAGAGATCAGCACAGCATGCAGCTTTAGTACAGAACAAACCAGGCCCAGGCACCTTGCTATCTCCTTCCTTATTGCTCACACAGAAAATACTGTTTCAGTTTCCAAACAGCCCCCAACTCTCTCACACATTGATAGGATGCTAGCCAGATAAATACTATGGCTGCTGGTAGGCAGAGGCAATTTTTTTTCTTATTTTCCTCCCCAAAAACTAAGGTGCGTCTTATACTCTGAAAAATACGGTATTTGCATAATAGTTCAAAATGTAAGCTGCTACTTTGGTTCAAGACACTTATTCATAGGTAGCTGTGTAAATTAACATTACATATTATCATGTTTGTCTGTAGAATGAAAGACCCCATTTTTTCTCTGGCTGTTCCTTTGCAACCTGCAGAAGAAAGCAGTCATAGCCGAAAACTCGTGGCTCCACCAGCAAGTCTTCATGAAGTACAACTGGGAGAGGAACAACACATGCATCCAGATCCACCCTCTGGTGGCTGGTTTGGCAGAGGCTGTGCAAAAGGCACAAAGAAGAAAAAGAACTCTTGATAACAGATTAAAAAAAAGATTTTGAGGACCAACTATAGTTGCTAAAATCAGGGCAAGAAATGACATCTGCACTAGACTTCATCAGGATTGCTGGGCTAACTGGAAAAAAACACAGCTGCTATTTTCATAGAGATTTTTTATAATTAGCTGACAAGGACCAAAGCTTAGCTTGGGTTTATGCCATCTAAGGGGAGGTTGGCTTTTAATACTCAGGGCTGCCAATTAACAATTATTAATAAAATTATTATAAATGGCTGCTGGCAGTTGTTTGAGTATGGCTCTTTTGGTTTTGATGTAATTATGAGCATCAAACTTGATCACATCACGGGCTGGATCATGACATATTGCGACGGTTTTTGCCTTTGCTGAGCTGGGGTGGGCGTGGCCTGCACATGACATACTTGGCCCACAGGCTGCCAGCTTGTGGCTATGTAGTTGCTGGTGTAGATGCTGTACAGGTAGCCCTTGAATTATGACCACAATTGTGCCAAAATTTATGTTGCTAAGTGAAACATTTGTTAAGTGAGTTTTGCCCCACTTTACGAATTTTCTTGCCAGTTGTTAAATGAATCATTTCATTTGTTAAGTTAGTGACATGGTGGTTAAGTGAATCTGGACTCCCTATTGACTTTGCTTGTCAGGTCGCAAAAGCTAATCACATGATCCCAGAACACTGCAACTGTCTTACATAGGAACCAGTTGCCAAGCATCTGAATTTTGATTGTGTGACCATGGGAATGCTGCAAGGGTCGTAAGTGTGAAAAATGGTAATCAGTCACTCTTTTGAGTGTTGTCATAACTTTGAACCGTCACTAAATGAACTGTATGAGGACTATCTGTATTCCACCACCCATTTAGGTCAGCGATTTCTATATTAAATTCTGCCTGTGAGCAGAGCTCTGTTCCTAGAATAGAAACAGAAATAGCATATTGGAAATCTGCCTTTGTAGATCTGCATCTCTGCTGGCTTTTTCACATTTTAGAATGGATGCATCTTCAAAAAGCCACATGCAATAAGTAAGAGTGAAATGGCGTTAAGGGAAATTCCCCGTTCTCCAATAATTTGTGGCCTGGCTGGACAGCAGAAAAACGCGAGTATCTCCCTCCTGCCACAGGCCAGCCGGCCGACCAGTTCAGTGCCCCCTGACTGCCCCCCTCCAGCGCTTCCCTTTCAATCCAAGCGGCTTTTCGGAAGGGGCGGGGCCTCTGGGGACGTAGCCAGCGAGGCGGCGCTTTCGGCAGCTCCGGCTCCTCCCTGGTCACGTGGCAGGGGGAATGTCCCGGCCTAAGTGACAGCGACGGTGTCAGGACGGCGGCCGTCTGTTCGGCACACTCCTGCTCGAGATGCTGCGGAACGGAGCTGCCGGAGGCGCCTCCTCTTTCAGCGCCGCCGCTCGGCCTGTGCGCGTCTGGTGCGACGGATGGTGAGTGTCCCTTCCAGCGTACAGATGGGCCTTGTAGTTGGGATATGCTGCTAGCCTCCGCATTTCTATGGCAACCGTCTCTCCTCCACGGCGTCGAGGAACTGCCGCGCCGAAACGGGTCCCCATGGCAACGCCCCTCACGCTTCCGCTTCGTTTGAACGGCTCCTCTTGGAGGTTTCTCAGCGGCCCCGTCCGTGCCCGGCTCCTGTGCTGCTCCCGCCCAGGCTCGTTGGCCGGGAATATTTCTTTCCCGCTTAAGGGCTCGTTTATGTACACTGGGGGGGGGGGGGGGTGGGTGTTTTTGCTGCCAGGGTTCACCTGGGGCTACGGTCATAGTTAGTGCGCCTAGATCTGGAGACTCCACCAGAGCTAAATTTACGTCAAAGCTATGATTGACGGGGGGTGGGTGAGGGAGGCCTGTGTGGTATATGGTTGAATCGCGGGAGTGTTTTGCTGCAGCTCATCTTTTGGCAAACGCCACTTGATCTCTTCAGCATTTTTGGTGGAGTCTTTTGGCATTGTTTGGCGGGAGGAGGGGGAAATGCTTGAGGTTTCTGTCTGCCAGATGTGCTCATTAAGGACAGACTCTGTGATGTGTCCGAACATGTGTGTGCAAGCAGTAGACATTCATAAGCAGGCCATTTGCATCCATTGAGCTGTTCAAAATGAGTTGACTTCAAGGCTGCCAATCCCGCAGCCAGCAAAGTTCCAGTAGTAGTTGGTAGCTGTGGTTAATATGTTCTTCTGGGATTCCTCTTTATCTCCTGACTCACTTGTTTCTGAAACAGCTTTTTAATATTAACCCCTGTCAAAGGACTGGGTGTACTCTTTCTCATACTATGTCAAAAGGACTTTGGAGTTTAGATAGGCTTATAAACACGAGTTGCCCACAAAGACATACTTTGAGATTACCAAACATTCCGGGAACCTACCGTGTTTAACCATGAAAAACAATTTGCTTTTATCTACTCATGATTTTTATCACCGGCCTAAATTAACTTATATTGCCACAGGTCAAATTGGTACAATAGTGGTAAACCATTGGAAGAAGTAATAGCCTGCATTTCCTGTTCTTTTCTGTCAACATATATAAAGTCAATTGTTGGAATTCAACAGTTTTATAGAATTGCAGTTTCTATGACTATCTTTCTAACATGAAGACTGCAGCGAAAAATTATTGAATTAAATGAATGTCTAGGGGACCTTTTAGTTTTGGTAAAATAAGTTAGAAAGGAAACAAACTAGTTGGGAGAATGCCACGCAACAATAGGAAGTAATCAACAGCTTCATGATATCAGGAAGATGAAGTAAAATATTATATTTGGCAATGAGATCATTATAGAAAATGTATTTATTTATTATAAATATATGCAAGTGAATCAAACATCCTGTAATACTTGTCTGGGAGGATTTTTAAATTGCAAATGCTGCTAATATCAGCCATATCCTAGTTGAGTTACAGAGGAAGGGGACAAATGGATCTGGAACTGTTCCAGAAGTTGTCATGGAAACTGGATTTAGAGTCATATGACTCTTGGAAGATAACTCCCGGGAACGCAAGCACTAAGGCTCTTCTGCATTGCCATATGATAGGTGTGGGCCCCATTAGAAACTGCTTGGCATTTGCTAACATCTGGGATACAGCCAAATTAAACCTGAAGGTTTGAAATTCTCCTAGAACTGTATTTTTATTTTATTAATATGTATTGTAATCCATCTTTCCACTTACACACTTTTCTTTTTAGCTTGGAAAAAGTAATTTGTTTATCTTAGCAAAATAAAATATCCTGTATTAATTTATTTAGGCACAATAATTTGTAGAATGCTTTCATTGTTTACTCTTTCTAGTCATTATCAATCAGAGAAGCTGTACTAAATAGAATAACAGAGTTGGAAGGGATCTTGGAGGTCTTCTACTTCAGGAAGTCTTCTACGGCAGTGGTCCCCAACCTTTTTATCGCCGCGGACCAGTCAGCCTTTGATAATTTTACCGTGGCCCGCTGAGCGCGCGCAGGGGCACACAGGGCTCTCTTCCCTGGAGCCTTTGCGCACGGCCCAGGAGCTTTTGCGCACGGTCCAGGAGCCTTTGCGCTGCAGCCTCGTCCTTCGCCTCCCCCCCCCCCCGGAGAAAGCCGGTCCGGAGAAAGCCAGTCCCCGCGCCTCTCACTCCCACACGCGCCACCTCCGAGCGTCACAGCCCCACCAGCCCCGCATAGAGCGAGCGAGCAGCTCAAGGTCACCTCCGGACAGCGGCAGTGGCCCCTTCCAGAAAAACCTGCAGCAAAGGCGCCAGTTAACCACCACCTGCTTACCAGGGTTGGCTGCCTCGGGCGCTTGGGCAAAAGTGGCCCCGAGGAGGCGGACGCGCACAGCTGACGCGCGTCTTTCCGAGCTCCACAAAAAACCCCAACGGCCCCCTTTCGGTGCGGGCTGGAAGCCAGGCGGGAAGTTCCCGTTCTCTTACCTGGGCTGTGACGACTATTGGGGAAGTGTGCAGTGCCTCAGAAGTAAAGCTGCCGCCGCTGACGCCATTCCTTGGAAGCGACGGAGCGGCTGAGGCAGGAAGGCGCACGGCGGTGGCAGCTGTTCAGCCAGCCGCCTCGCAGGAGAAGAGCCGCTCTTGGGTTTCGCAGGGGGCGGCGGTGGCGGCGGTACCAGCAGCGCCCGGGGATTCCACCAGCGCGCGCGCGCGGACCTTTGGGCAGCTGTTCAGCCAGCCGCCTCGCAGGAGAAGAGCCGCTCTTGGGTTTCGCAGGGGGCGGCAGTGGCGGCGGTACCAGCAGCGCCCGGGGATTCCACCAGCGCGCGCGTGGACCTTTTGGCAGCTGTTCATGTCCCCCGGCTGCTGCGCGGCCCGGTGCCAGGTACTCCACGGCCCGGCACCGGTCCGCGGACCGGGGGTTGGGGACCACTGTTCTACGGCAAGAAACCCTACACCACTTCAGACAAATGATTATCCATCATGTTAAAAACTTCCAGTGTTAGAGCATTTACAACTTCTGGAGGCAAGTTGTTCCACTGATTAATTGTTCGTACTGTCAGGAAATTTCTCCTTAGTTCTAAGTTGCTTCTCTCCTTGATTAGTTTCCACCCATTGCTTCTTGGCCTGCCCTCAGGTGCTCTGGAGAATAGCTTAACTTCCTCTTCTTTGTGGCAGCCCCTGAGATATTGGAACACTGCTATCATGTCATTCCTAGTCCCTTTTTTCATCAAACTAGACATAACCAATTCCAGCAACCATTCTTTATATGTTTTAGCCTCCAGTCCCCTAATCATCTTTGTTGCTCTTCTCTGCACTCTAGAGTCTCAACATCTTTTTTACATCGCGGTGACCAAAACTGAATGCACTATTCCAATTGTGGCCTTACCAAGGCATTATAAAGTGGTATTAACACTTCACATGATCTTGATTCTATCCCTCTGTTTATGCAGCCTAGAACTGTGTTGGCTTTTTTGGTAGCTGCTGCACACTGCTGGCTCATATTTAAATGATTGTCCAGGAGGATTCCCAAGATCACTCTCACAGTTACTACTATTGAGCAAGGTACCACCTATACTGTACCTGTGCATTTCATTTTTCTTGTCTAAATGTAGAACTTTACTCTTTTCACCATTGAATTTCATTTTATTAGATAGCAGCCAACATTCAAGTCCATCAAGATCCTTCTGTATGTTAAGTGGATCTTCTGGAGTATTGACACTTCCTGTTAGCTTGGTGTCGGCTACAAATTTGATGAGTTCCCCATCTATGTCCTCATCCAAATCATTGATGAAGAAGTTGAAGAGTACTGGGCCTAAAAGAGAGCCTTAGGGTATCCCACTGCATACTTCTCTCCATGTAGATGCAGTTCCATTGAGGACTACACATCGAGTGCATGCAGTGGGTCAGCCAGTTACAAATCCATCTGGTGGTGATGCTGTCTAACCCACATTTTTCAATTTGTGAAGTAGTAGGTTATTGTCCACTTTATCAAATGCCTTACTGAAGTCCAAGCATTCCTCTGGTCCACTAATTTTGTCACTTTGTCAAAGAAAGCAATAAGATTGGTCTGGCATGATCTGTTTTTGAATAACCCATGTTGGTTTTTGGTTATTACATTGTTTGCTTCTAGGTGTTTGCTGATTCATTGCTTGATTATCTTTTCCAGAATCTTCCCAGGTATTGAAGTCAGGTTGATAAGTCTGTACAGTGGTGTATTAACCATTAAGCAGACTAAGCACATGTTTAGGGAACCAGGCCCAAAGTGGGCACCACAAAGTTCAGAAAGAAAAAAAAACAATGAAGATTTGTACACTATGTACAAAGGAGGGGAGATAAGATTTGTCAGTGCTTATGGCACTAGTGAGCCTTAATCCACCACTGGATTTGTAATTTCCTGGATTTATTCCCCCCCCCCTTTTTTTTTGAAGATGGGAACCACATCAGCTCTTTTCCAGTCTTCTGGCAGTTCCCCGGTGCTCCTGGATCTTTGAAAGATATAATTCAGTGTTTTTGAGCTCTTGCCACTTTCTCCCAGCAATGGACCAATTGTTTCCTTGACTTTTTTCTTGTTTTTCGCATGTTGGAAGAAGCTTTTTCTGTTTTTGTTTTTGTTTTGTCGCAAGCCTTTGTTCGTTGTGAGCCTTAGTTTTCCTCACTTCATCTTTGCGGACTCAGGCTATTTGCTGATATTCTGCCTTAGTTATGTGCCCCTCTTTCCATTTTTTATACTTGTCCTTTTTATCTTTCAATTTGTCAGAGAGTTCTTTATGCAGCGATGCTGTTTTCTTTTGAGAGCTGTTATTTTTCTTCTACATTGGTATTGTGATGGACTGGTTTTTTATAAACTCACTTTTGAAAATTTCCCAAGCTTCCTGAGTTGTTTTCCCCTTGAGGATTCTGATCCATGGAATCCTTCCCTCTCTAAGCTCTCTTTAAGTTTATTGAAATTAGCTCTCTTAAATTCCAAGACTCTAGTTTGACTTCGTTTTATTGCTTGTAGTTGCATAATGTTGAATTCCAATATTGAATTATCACTCCACCCCCACCCCCGCATGTTCCTGTAGTTTCAACACCTTCTATCATTTCATCTCTTTTGGTGAGAAAAATATGGCTGATCCTCTTGTTCTCTTCTCTACTTTTTGGGAAACAAAGTTGTCTGCTAAGTTTGTTAGGAACCTGTTGGATCTTCCACTTGGTGAAGAGTTTGTCTCCCAATTGATGTCAGGGTAGTTAAAATCCCCCACTGCTATTGTGGTATGCTTCCTATACACCAGTGATGGCGAACCTATGACACGCGTGTCAGTGCTGACACGCGTAGCCATTTGGGGTGACACGCACAGGATTTCATGCAATTCATCCTCGGCTCCTGCACGGCCACCGAGGATGAAAGAATCTGTGCTGGAGGAACGGGGGGGGGGGCGGGACATGTGATCTCCCCCGCCCACACTCACTTACTGTATCGCCGCCGCCCCTTTCTGAGCGCAGGGGCTGCTGGTAAGGCGTGCGTGCCGTGTGCACACACGTCATCAGCGCGGCGAGGGAGGACCCGCAGGAGAGGAGCGCGGGAACAGTGCGCGCCTCTCTCCAGTCAGGCCGGCACAGAGAGTCTACTCCTGGGACTGTCGGTTACGACCGCACCACAGCAGGGAACAGCGGAGTGCCAACGGGAACTGTGAGCGCCACTATAAATTGCGCAAAATTATGTTTTTGTCGAAGTGACACACAACGTGAGTTATGCTCGATTTTTTGCCGATTTTTGACACACCACGCCAAAAAGGTTGCCCATCACTGCTATACACCTTAGTTAGCTGACTAGCAAAAAGTTCATCTTCCTCTGTTTGGTTAGTTGGCCTATAGTATACTATAGACCTATGGCAATGACATTTTCCCCCTTTAATATTGACCCAAATGCATTCAAACTAATTTTCATCATTATTGTGCTCTATTTCTGTAGAAATGTAGTTGTTTCTTATATATAGTGCAACTCCACCTTCTCTTTTATTTGGTCTATTTCTTTTATATAATTTAAATTCCTTTAGCTGTATGTTCCATTTGTGGGTTTCATCCCACCAAGTTTCCGTAATAACAACAATATCATATCTGATACTGAGAAATTATAACTGAAAAATGTAATTGTGGAAACTTAGATTTTATTTGAGCTGAATTTTAAGCTAACCAAAAAAAGTGTGCAAACCATCTAGTTTATTTCATTAGGGAAAATTTAAAAACAGCAGAAAAAAAAGAAAGGAGTTATAAATGTGACAGGATTCAAGATGCATTTTTACCAGTGAAGCTTAAATGGAATTTGGGATAGACTATGGATATGTACATTGGATTCTATCTGAACCAACTCCTTTTTAAGTTATGCTAGCAATTCCCCCAAAATTGTTGGGATAAGAAATATCTTTTTTTTTTCTTAATTTTGAAAATACCCAGCCAAGTTTTCATCGTTAGCTAAGACACTCACATCCGTTGGCAGGTGGAAAACAGAAGCAAGGCTAAAATTGGGCAATGTTTATATTTAAAAAGCTTATTAAAAGGCAATAGCCAAATGAAGGTAGAATTGCCAGTATGTTATGAACATACCATTACAAGGAATGAGTCCAATGTGAACTGAGTTTAAAAAGTTCTTAAATACATTTAAAATATTAAGTATTTTGTGAACACCTTAGAACAAGGATGTCAAACTCGCATTGTCATGGCGTCATGAAATGATGTATCGTGACTTTTTCTCTCTTGTCTAAACTGGACCTGGGTGTGGCCAGCACATAACGCATCCGGTCTGTAGGCCGCGAGTTTGACAGCTCTGCCTTAATAAAAGGTTTTTTTCTTCATTTTCTTTTCTCAGAATTTCTGATATCTGAGAAATTGATTGGATTTAATTTTTTTTTCCAGTGAGGGCTGTTTCCCATTCAGGTCAGAAAACTATTTTCAAATTCTAAGCATATTTGGACTTTTTACCTATGGCTCTTTGGAAATACTGTAAAAGTATATCTAAATGTATTGATTATACACATACTTTCCATTTATTAGAAAATTTGAGGTGCCGAGGAATAAAAAAAATACCAGAAAAACCAGTAATAATGGATAAATTTCCAGTAACATAATTGAAAATAAATTTACAATTTGCTGCTTGTGAGTAGTCATGTGAAGTAAGGGGAGCAAAGGGAAGGAATGATGAAAGAGCTTCATAATTGCAATGCAAGCTCCACCCTTTTTGTATGTGCTTCTTGACACTGTACAAAAGGGGCAGATGCTGAAAGCTTCCAATTCTGTAGACACCACTAAAAAGCACTGTTGATGGTACAGTGAAGAAATTCTTTGTTTTTGAGGACTGTTATGTTCTGTGCATGCTAATAGTGGAATATTGTGAAAACAAGCATTGACATGCCTTTACAGAAGTTCCTTTGTTACTTTTGGTTTTGTTTGTTTCTTTGTAGCTATGATATGGTACACTATGGACATTCCAATCAATTGCGACAAGCTCGTGCAATGGGAGATTATCTGATTGTGGGTGTCCACACAGATGGTAAGGAAACTGCATTACTATTTTTCTTTTTAGAAGTCTGATGCCTTTGAATACTTTCTGAAATTGTGATTTGCTTGTTTGTTTATCCCACATTTATTATTTTTATAAATAACTCAAGGGGGTGGACACACACTATACTCCTTCCTCCTCCTATTTTCCCCACAATAACAACCTTTTGGTGTGATTTGGGCTGAGAGAGGACCTGGCCCAAACTCATCCAGGCAGTTTTCATGACTAAGGTGGGACTAGATCTCACAGTGTCCTGCCATCTAGCCAGGTGCTCTACCCTTTAGGCCTAATTGGCTCTTATATTCACTTCAGGCAGTTTTGTCTAGTGGTTAAGGCATAGCAACCAGGTGGGTGACTTTGAGTCAGTCACCCTCTTTTATCCCATGATAAGCTTAGGCAACAAGCTGGTTGGTCGTATTTAATTAATATCGCAATTAATGGATCAACATTCAGTTCATCAAAAGAAAAAAAAAACCAGACAATGCACTTGTGGGAAAATCTAGGAAGAGAAAAAAATCCTTTCAACCAACATACATATTAATCTAATCTGATATTGTCACCTGTGATCTACAAGACTCCCATCAGTTCTGCGGCTTCATTTAGATCTTGGCCTATCTTCAATTAAGAATTCAATCGACATGATCAAACTTCAATTGGAGGTAGGTTGATGGTATAAAACCTGCAATCTCCGCAAAATCTTGGCTACTTTCCCAAAGATCTCTCCAACATTTTGAGATGAATTATATTTTTAACATGATAGAAAGAAAAAAATATTAAATACAACAAGACTAATCATAACAACTACTTCAGTTTAAATTATTATTATTATTATACAATTGTATCACAGCGGCCAGTTGTTTCGCCGGATTTGGCATTGGTTACTAGTCGGGCCCCACCCAGGGGCCTAGGACGTCGTAATGTATTTTCGTAATATGCGTGCAGATCCAAGCAGTGCGGCTTTTTGCATTTGACTGATGGTGATTTTGTCAATTTTTAACTGTTTTATTATTTCATGTTTTCTATTTTTTGTCCACTTTTCAGAAATTAGTCAAGGTAGGTCAGTCAGATCATGTGCAATCCTTGGTCTGCCAAAATTGCTCTTTCATGTTATTAATATTTGTTTTCTTTATTTTCTTATTAGATTTTATAAAGATATTATAGCTGATAGCATGTGATAACAAACTTACATATAAACTATAATGCTGTATAATGCCATTATAGGAAATCTTTCATAAATAAAAGGAAAAGACTAATGAACTAAGTGGAGGAAAAAAGGAAAGCGAAAAAAAGCAAGTTCTCCCCCCAAAAAAATCTTCCAGAATTTTTAAATAGGCATAATCCCACAATGTTAGATTTTCATGAGAGTTGGAATCAAACATTTTCTTTCCAGCAAAACCCACCTTACGACCTGAAAAAATAAATAAGTAAATAGCAAACTCATATAATACAATAGCTAGAATAGAATTGTATAAATCTTTAGCTTTCAAGTTCAGTCCATTCTTTTCGTCCCAATATTTTACTGAAGTATGCCCAATTATACTCTTTAAAATCAGGTAGGAAAGAAAGAAAATTGTCTACAGCTATTTTTTTAAAAAAAGACTTCATTAACTCCCAACTGAAACATGATGGACACAGAGAAAAAAGAACAAAGGTACATTAAAAAATGGGAGTAGAGAGATATGTTTTCCTTAGCTTAAATGTATTTAAACCAACATACTCAATAATGCTCCAAACCAATTCCTGTTATAGGAGATGGCTGGATTCATATATCTTGCTAAGCTATGAATTTTAACTATTGTTTATTGAGTTGATTGGGTTCACACATTGCACTAACTTTGAAACAGGAATAGTCATCCTGTTTGGATCCAAGAGCCATACTTTCATTTTCATTTTTCTTTTCAGCTGCTGAGGGTCATGCATGGACCATGATACTGACATGGTGACATCATCAGAGGGTTAGGGTTAGTAATTTTCAATCCTTTTTCTTTTTAAACATTTTTGGCTGTTTGGATTTTTTAAGTGAAACTGATATCAATTTCACTTTAAAAATGTGGAAAATTACATTGCTGATTGTCATTAATGTGCCACCAAATTTTAGTGGCATGATTTTTGGGGTATTCTGTGAATCTTCAAAAGATTGCCATCAACTATACTTTTCAAAGTGTGGAGCATTGTAGAGCATACCCAATACACCGAACCAAATCAAAACAAACTACATTTCATCTTAGAAGAACATGGTTACACATTGGATTGATTTTACTTTAGTGTGATTCATCTTTCTTGGAATTATTTAGTTTAATGCCGTAAGAACCTTAGTTCTTAGTAATCTCCTAATCTGACCATTCTTAATATTGTTAAATTTACTGGTAAATAATAGATAGCACAACAGTTGACCCTGTACAGGGGTGGGTTCTGGCAGACACTACTGCTGGTTTGCTCATGTGTGCACTTTACGCGTGAGCGCGTGCTTGATGCGTGCTACGTGCACATGCACATGTGCAGTGCTGAAAAACAAGATGGCGGCGCCTACAGCACCACCTGAGGAACCGGTTCGGGGGCATGGTAGGCCTGGGTTGCTGCCAGTTCCAGCAACCCAGGCTGCCAAACCACTACCAGTTCAGCTGAATCAGTCCAAACCAGTAGGAACCCACCACTGACCCTGTAGAAACAGATGCTGGAGGTCTCAGCACTTTTTCTCCTGAAGCTGTATGGGTCTTCACTTACTGGCCCCATGTTAGCTTGCAGGTGGAAACTTGGTAATTCACAGTGCCACAGCCTACATTCTAGAGTCATTTTACTAACATTCATCCCCTCATGTCAGTGAATGAGAGACATACGGCTTTGACAATATGTGCTCTCTTTCTAGTGAGTGAAACATGAAAAAAAATTAAATGCAAAAAATTGAATAATTTTAATATTGCACGTCCTTGCCATGTAGCTCAAAAATACATAACAAGATAATTCATCCCTTGCTCTCTCACCCTTAGGAGATAGACCAATCTTATAAGATATACACCAAATCAAACTTTATTAAAGTAAGAAAGAAAGATATGTTATAATAGCTATAAGCTATTCAATTTTAAATGTCCCAAAATGCCAGAATTTAATAATGACTGAGACCAGTTATAAAGCTATTCAAATTATGGAAAAATAGTCTTATTGAAAAGAACATTTACATAAGAATTGTAATACTCCCAACAGACCACAGGATTTACTAGTCTGCTACAAATAAGCATTTTACCACAATTACAAGTATGTTGCTGGAAGCTTCAAATTAATCATTAACGATCAGGAAGATTCTAAAATTATTGTCTCGTGTACAAACTGAGGATATGCATAAAAGCTGAAGTACAAATAATTAACAAACTTGTACAAAATAAAATTTCAGAACCAGGACACTTTTAACACATAACAGAAAGATTAAACAATGCAACATTCCTAGCTAAATATTTTTACTTGTGTTTTTAGTGGTAATCTTTTCTTGAAACAAATATGCATATACATATACACACACATATACAGTACATGCAGGAAAAAAGATATAAAGAAACACATAAAATAGCTTCCAATCTTTTCCACACCAGCTGTAAGTACAATTATATATTAACTTCTCTCTAAAGTTACATCATAACTGTCTTCTTTCTATAATCTATCCTGTTTAATCATCAAAGCCTAAAACATAAAAAAAAAAATTTCTTTTGGCAAAAAGTCCATAAGGGATTTCTCTTCAGCAATAAACGTATATATTGTATTTCTCTAATCAAACAAGTCAATATCTCTTTCAGCAAGTTCTTATCATCTTCATCAACTATTTCCTCCATTTACAGGTATTTGCCAGATCTTTCAAACTTTGTGCATACAATAATCTCACTGTAAAACAGTGCTCCTTGGCTCTTTTTTTAACTATTTATATACATCAGTCTCCAGAGGAAATGTTCAATCTTTGAATCACTGTATGTATTTGAGGCCAAGGTTTTCTAGCTTTTTTACACATCCATCAAGCATGATAAAAAAATTGCTCACATTTCCAACATAAATTTGAAGAATATTTATACATTTTGGATAATTTTTCGGGTGCCATATACCAACACTACATAATTTAATAAAATTTCTAAAATTGTAACACAAGGTAAATTTTAGTCTTTAAATCACATATTTTCCCATTGTTAGATCTGTATATTATAACCAAAATTGAAGCCTACTTTAAATTCCTTGACTTTCTTCTATTGCAAATTTTATTCAAGGTTTATACATTTTAGCAACTGCTAAATGAAGATATTCATCATTTATATAAAATTTCATTTCAAATTGTGGCTTATATTGTTCACTACAATTAATTATTTTATGTATTTTAAATCTTTCTGATAATTATAAATAAGAAAAGCATTGACAACTATGTTCCTCTGTCATTAGTTGTTCTCTTTATTTTATTTTATATTCCCCTTGAATTGGCTTCCTTGCTTCCTGAGTATTTCAGTGTATTAATTTTGAGGCTGCTGCAGAGTTAAGACAGAATCCCAGCTTCCCAATTCTTGGTCTATAGCTTTTTTCCGTCCTCCAGTTCTTTCTTTATGTTTTAAAAGAATTCAGAATTTCTATCCCCGGAATATAGGAAAAGGCTGGGATATTTCTGCATCTTTGTGTCAGAAAATCATGACTCCTCAATGAAATATGGATTGACAGTCTGGCATATACAATGGCATTCACAATGTGTTTGGAAGATTTGGTATTTTTGGATGATAATCTTAATAGTAAGCTATGTTATGTTTCCCAGAATAATCAGTATTTAAATTCTGTACTTGGAATATTCATATTCATTGTCAAGAAAATGGATACTGTACCCTACTTAAGCTTCTTTCTGAATGAGCAATATAGTTAAACAAGGATCAATGTATATGTCCCTCATAAAATAGTACTATTTTTTTTAAAAAAAACACTAAATTATTATAAACAATTGGCAATTGTCTAATCAGAAGAAAAACAATCCTGCTTCAAAGTCTTTACCCTCTTGTAGTACTGAACAGTCAGAGATTGCCCTCCTGGGGCCAACTAATTGAAGCTCACTATTGAATTTTTAAAGGCTATCCAGATTTTTTTAATCTGTTTCCTTCTGTAGGAGTTTTGGGGAAATTAACAGTGGCATGGGATGTATACACAGGCCTGATAATCACCTCTTTTTCTCTTCCTTTTTATACTGAATCATAGATGAAATATCCAAACATAAAGGCCCCCCTGTCTTTACTCAAGAAGAAAGATACAAAATGGTGAAGGCCATCAAGTGGGTAGATGAGATTGTTCAGGGAGCTCCTTATGTCACAACACTGGAAACTCTGGATAAATACAACTGTGACTTCTGTGTACACGGGGGTGAGTACCGGAGCCTGATGTACCCACTTTCTCTCTCTCTCTCTCTCTCCCTCTCTCTCTCTCCCTCCCTCTCTCTCCCTCCCTCCCTCCCTCCCTCCCTCTCTCTCTCTCTCTCTCTCTCTCTCACTACATACATACCTATCTACTAGAAGTCTGTCTTGCTGGTTAAATTAAATGGTAAATTTATTTTGTTATCTTTGTTAATATACATCATCCTCATTTTTTGTGCAGCTGGTATAACGTTATAAAGCTTCACAAGTATGGGTTGATAATAGTACAACATGTTGCTTTTGAAAACAGAAATGTAATGGAGATCAATACATTCTGTAAGTCAGGTTTTGCAGCCTGAGCCTTCCTACAGCATTGCTGGATTATAGTGATTATCTTCAAGATTGAGAAAGATAACTAGCGATAACTTCGCTCTTAGAGAAAACAGCTTGCATGCCTGTTTACTATAATTAAAATGCATATTATAGGAATTTGCTGATTAGACTACCTAAGCAGCTCCTCCTATTTGTCAGCAGTGGTTTTTTTTTTAATAGATGACATCACACTAACTGCAGATGGCAAGGATACTTATGAGGAAGTGAAGAAAGCTGGGAGATATAGGTAAAACCCTATTTATGTTATTCTGCTCAGAGATCCTGAAATGCTCTGTTAATTTTGTTTTCATTGTATCCATAGCTTCTCCTCTATAATTTTTGAATGTTGTATTAGATTAATACTATATTGATCTGGTTTTGTCCTTAGCTGTTATGAATATGAAAAAGTGACGATTGCAAATCCTTTAATCCAAAAGCCATGGAATTTATTAGTAACTTAACAGAAAGGATTGAGGAGGGAAACATGGAAATAGTGGGTTACTGTTTAGTGTTCTGTATCAACAATTAAGAAGGTTATTTTCTTGTTAAAAACTCAAAACATTTTTTTTTAAAATAAGGAAAAAAACAAGTTTGCCAAGATATTCCCAGACAAACAAAAATATTTAGAGGGAAAGACTTTGCAAACATTGTGAATAGTGGATAGCAAAATTCCCATCTTATCTGAATCTTGTCTTGTTGCAGGGAATGTAAACGGACCCAGGGAGTGTCCACTACAGATCTGGTTGGCCGGATGTTGCTTATGACCAAGGCCCATCACAGCAACATTGTAAGTGAAAAATGGCTTCGCGAGTTCCAAGATGCTCCAATTCCTTCAATACTCTGAATGAAGGATGTACGGATGCTTTTTGGATTACAGAGATGAGTTTCTCAAATGAATCTTGGGGCATTTGTAAGCTCTCTGATTATTCTTTGATATGATTCCAGGATTATTGCTGTTTGATACAGGCAGCAGACGCCAAAACAAAGTAAAAGTGTAAGTTTAGGGAAGTGCTGTTTGAAGTGGATACGATGCCATGTGCTGCCAAGAAGGAAACAAAAAAAACTTACCATTGAAATGTGGATCATCAGTTAAGGGTGGGGTTTGGAAAGAGAGGTCAGGTTGCCTTACCTGGCAAATGGATCAAGATTTAATTTAGGCAATGGCATTTATGTATACTTATGAAATAGTGCTTAAATTATGACAGTTTACTAAATGGGCAATTTAGTTGGGCTAAGAATATATTTAGTCTGTGTGTTTCTGTGGCTGAAGTTGGAAGACCATACTTTACTTCTGAAGCTAGTTTCTGAGCTAGTTTCTAGAAGTATGTAAAGTATCTGTCCTTTAAACAACAAGTCATTTCATACTATGAGGTCAATACATTTCACCTCATTAAAGCACGGAGGAAACATAATTCGCTCTGTGTCTCCTCAGGCTTCATTCCACAGTTCTGGTAGACCTAAGAGGGCTTGGAGTGATGTGATTAAAAGTAACATGGCAGTTTTGCTTTTTTTTAGGCATGGGGACAAAGTACACATTGTCTTGTAAAGCTCGAGGTGTGGTTAGAACAAAGCATGCTTTTAAAGTTTTGCATAACTGTACTTTTTGTGGTTGAGAGATTTTCTTTACATGGGTATAAAATGTTTAATGAGAACTGGTTTAGTGTAGAATCTGGGTGTCTTAAGTTCTAGTCCTGCCTAAAATACAGTAGTCAGCTGGGTATGTTATTTCTCAGCACTCAGAAAGAAGGCAGTGGCAACCCACTTCTAAAAATGCTGCCAAGAAAACTTCATGGAGTTGTCCATGTAGTTAGCAGGAATCAGCACTAATCTCAAGAGGGAGGGTGGGGATTGAGCAAAGTTGAAGAATGGCAGGCCTGCTGTACCTAACTTGGAGTTCCATATGTTTTTTTTCATTTGTTGGATGGGCCACTGAAATGTCTTTACCATTGATATGTTTCTTTTCTATTTTAGGCTGAAGAGACAGATTATCGGAAGCATGCAGATAACCTAGGAAAGGTAAGAACTGGCACTGGAGGCACATCACAATGCAGTTTATGCATAATCAAATATAATATTCCAGTGGAATTATTCCAAATTTGGAATGATTGGAGTTATCTGAAATTGATGATTTATTCATTTAAACTATTTCTGTTTCCCTATTTTTTTATATTGTAAAGCTGACATCAGAGATTGAATAATAATAATAATAATAATAATAATAATAATAATAATAATAATAATGGTTGATTGCACAGTCATCCAGATGTTTAGGGTGGATTTGGCATTTTTATCCACCTATGAAGTCCTTCCCAAGGATCTGGGAAATGTAGGTGTTGTTTTCTGATGACATTAAGGGTATAGCTGGATGTAAGCTGTTTCAAGTATTTGTCTTTTGCATTTGACTGATGGTGATTTTTTTGAATGGTTGTGTTTCAGTGGTGTTCCAGATGTTTTAGGATTGCATCCAAAAGTAGTGTTATTGGTACTATAAAAGTTGGTAAACTTTCTTTTGCCGCAGTCATTCCACTTCTATTTGCAGGTCATTATACTTTGTGATATTTTCTCCTTCTTCTCCATCTCTCCTCCTCTTCCCCCTCCTCCTCTCTTTCATGCAAAAAAAAAACAAAACAGTCTGTAAAGGAGTGGCATTTGCCCAGCAGCGATGCAACACTTGTTCTCCATAGTGAGGGGAGGAGTATCCAGGATGGTTTAACCTTGTCCTCGTTGATTGGACTGAGTCCGATAAGCTCTTTAGGCCACGCCCTAGTCACCAGGTAATACCCAGTTACTTTGCAAGAGAGAGAAAGAGAGACTGATTTAAATTGCAACTTACTATTCCTCAGGGGCATGAGTACCTTGGCAGCCAGCAAAATCCCTGGCGGGGGTAGCGGTACTCGCCATTAGCCTGCAAGGGCGGCGGACAGATTTGGCCACTAGGAGGAATCCTGCAGCCACTCAGGAGGGAAAAAGAAAAAAGCCTAACGAGGCGCCAGCACGCCGCTTCTTTAAGCAGCAGCCAGTCAAAAGCCCTGAAACAGTGCAGGAGTGCTCCGCCTCTCCCCACAGGGGTCGAGCGATGAACCGTGGAGTTTTAAACGTCACAGAGGGCCCGCACTTTTCCTAAGCACTGGAGCAGCTGGTGGAGCCAGGAAACGAGTGCTGGAGGCAGGGGGAGAGAGAGAGAGAGATAAGCTGCTTTTCAAGCCAGCTGGAGAAATGGAGCTTTGAAATTTGGCGCAAATCGCCATTTTGAACACATGATCCAAGATAGCAGCAACCCAGAAGACACCGGCAAGAGCCAGGTCCTCGTTTCTCTTCCCCACTGGAGGAGCGGAAGAGCCCCCAAGGTCAGAACCTACCCCCGAAGGTTCTTCCAAGGGAGGGGATGGCAAGGCAAAAAGAAAAACTAGGCATCTTTCCTTCAAGGCAGCTAAGGAGGCAAGTGCTGGCTCCAAGCCTCCCAAACTTGGCTCTAAATATGAAAGGCAGAGGCATAAGGCTTTAGAGCGAATATGTCACAAGGCCAAGAGCAGGAAGGCTCCTCCTGGTCTGGGGTCTGATGAGAAACTACCAGGGCCTTCTTCACCCAGCAGGACTACAGAGGAGGATCCCTCCCTACAAGTGAGGATTTCCTTGACACCTCAGGCATCTGGGGTGCAGCCCAGGGATGGCAATCACCCCCACACACCACGGGGCCTTCCCCACAAGCCCTCCCTCCAACACCTGCAGGTATTGGGGCCAGTCAAGTACCCACCTCAGGAGTACCAAATTTTCAGGACATGATGATGAGGGCTTTTCAACAGTGCATGGCTGCTGCTTTCCAACAGCCCCAGAGGCAGCCTCACATGGCACCCTTACCCATGGTTCCTGAGGGGCTGGAGGCCCAGGGGACACCCCTCTGAGTCCCCTATTTCGTCTCGGAAGAACAGCGAGTCTGAATCCGAAGGTGAAATCAGAGAAGATAGACTCTGAGGACGAGGACATGCCTCCTTCGAAGCCTACCAGTTCCGGATTGTTCCAGCCTTCCTTGTACAAATCCTTACTCTTCAAGGCGAAGACAGCTGCCAAACTTGGCAACAGGCCATCAGAACCACCAATGCATCCTCAGGGCTTCTTGGCAGAGACCATATTTGAGGAGCAGTCTGTGGAGGCCGACACGGTACCCACACCCAAGTCCTTCCTTGACCTGATCAAAAGACAATGAGCATCTCCCACCTCAAGCCTGATGCCCACATCCACAATCAAAACATTTTTTCAATGTGGACAAGGACATGGCTCAGGTGTTGTCTCAAACCACTATCGATGTACCTGTCACGGTCCTGCATACACCTGCGAACATGCCCGGAGAACCAGAGGATGCTCTGAAACTGGAAGACAAGAAAGCTCACCTCACCTTACAAAGGAGCCATCAAGCAGCGGCCTGGTCAGTGAAAGCAGCCACCACCGCCTCCCAATGTTCCCTCTAATTTTTTTTCCATGTGTGCGGAAAAGTATAGTGTTCGGGCAGCACATTTTCATGCCTGAGCACCTGAATTTTTTTTAGCCATAATTGCCATCAGAGCAGATGTTGGGAGGGGGGCAAGGAGGAAAAGGGTCCCCTCCCTCTCCCTCAGACCCCCAGGAAGGAAGGGAGGGGAGGGGGAGGGAAAGGAAAGAAAATGGGAAACAAGAAAAGGAAAGGAAAAAGGAAAGGAAATAGAAAAGAAGGAAAGGAAAAAGGAAAGGAAATGGGAAAGAAGGAAAGGAAAAAGGAAAGGAAAGGAAAAAAGAAAGGAAATAGAAAAGAAGGAAAGGAAAAAAGAAAGGAAATGGGAAAGAAGAAAGGAAAGGAAAAGAGAGGAAATGAAAAAGAAAAGGAAATGGAAAAGAAGGAAAGGAAAAAGGAAAGGAAAAGAGAAAGGAAATAGAAAAGAAGGAAAGGAAAAAGGAAAGGAAATGGGAAAGAAGAAAGGAAAGGAAAAGAGAAAGGAAAGGAAAAAGAAAAGGAAATGGAAAAGAAGGAAAGGAAAAAGGAAAGGAAAAGAGAAAGGAAATAGAAAAGAAGGAAAAGAAAAATTAAAGGAAATGGGAAAGAAGAAAGGAAAGGAAAAAGAAAAGGAAATGGAAAAGAAGGAAAGGAAAAAGGAAAGGAGAAAGGAAAGGAAAAGAGAAAGGAAATGGAAAAGAAGGAAAGGAAAAAGGAAAGGAAATGGGAAAGAAGAAAGGAAAGGAAAAGAGAAAGGAAAGGAAAAAGAAAAGGAAATTGAAAAGAAGGAAAGGAAAAAGGAAAGGAAAAGAGAAAGGAAATAGAAAAGAAGGAAAGGAAAAAGAAAAGGAAGTTGAAAAGAAGGAAAGGAAAAAGGAAAGGAAAGGAAAAGAGAAAGGAAATAGAAAAGAAGGAAAGGAAAAAGGAAAGGAAATGGGAAAGAAGAAAGGAAAGGAAAAAGAAAAAATGGAAAAGAAGGAAAGGAAAGGAAAAGAGAAAGGAAATAGAAAAGAAGGAAAGGAAAAAGGAAAGGAAATGGGAAAGAAGAAAGGAAAGGAAAAGAGAAAGGAAAAGAAAAAGGAAAGGAAATGGAAAAGAAGGAAAGGAAAAGGAAAAGAAGGAAAAGAAAGGAGAAAGGAAAGGGAAAGAGAAAGGAAATGGAAAAGAAGGAAAGGAAAAGAGAAAGGAAAAGAGAAAGGAAAGGAAATGGAAAAGAAGGAAAGGAAAAGGAAAAGAAGGAAAGGAAAAGAGAAAGGAAAGGAGAAAGAAAAGGAAATGGGAAAAAAGGAAAGGCAAAGAGAAAGGAAAGGAAAAAGAAAGGAAGTTAGAAGAAGGACAGAAAGGAAAAGGAAAGAGTGGAAAGGATTGGTACTGCTCAAAAATCAAGTCTCAAGAACCCCTGGACCCCTTTGGCTCAGGCAGTCCAATCCCACGCTGCTTCCCTCTCTCCCCAAAGCGAAGGGATTGCAGAAAAAATGCTGAGCCCAGAACGGGGCTTCAGACGAGGCAATGCCTGAGAAACCCCGGATGTGCAGAGAAACGCAGGCTACAACCAGCAAATCCCATTTTCCCAGGAACTGATGAAGCCCCAGAGGACCAATGGGAATTCTCCCTTCTGCAGCGTCATCGGTCTCCGGGCAGAGTCTTCCTTGATTTCACCAATCAGAAATCAGAGTTCAGAAGGGAGGGAAGGGGGATATTTTCAGTCACATTTAAAGACATTAAAAAACACTGCGCTGCACTTTGAAACTTGTGCACGGTGTTTCTTTGTTACCTGCGCGGCCGCTCATGCGCGCAGCTTAGAGGAAACGCTGCCGCCTCCTTCTTTAACTGATCTTCACTACTGTGGCTACAAGATCTCCAACAGCGAATCCCGATAGCAGATGTCAGGGCACACCAGGACATCAACAAGTTGGTGGCAGCCACTCAATTCTCTTCAGATGCCACCCTAGCAGCAGTCAGATTTGCATCCAGGGCGATTGCTTCTTCCGTAGCATCCCGCAGGTTGCTTTGGCTTCGACAGTGGCAAGCAGACGTACGACACAAATGGTGCTTGGCGTCACCGCTCTTCATGGGAGGTCTTCTCTTTGGTGCAGCTCTGGACCCCTTCTTAATAGAAAACAAGGACAAGCGGAAGGTGCTTCCCACCGCTCCAAGGAAGACCAGCTTCAGGGCGACACCCTACCCCAGACGCTCCACCTTCCGTGGTCAGGACTACGGGTCTTCCTTCCGGGGTCAGGATTCTTTCAAGGGGTCTGATTTCGGGTATTCGGGTTTCAGGCAGTACCAGAGAGAATACCCCTCCAGGCAGAGATACCCACCAGATAGGCAGCAAAGGGGCAGGCAGCAGAAGTGGCCCTTTCGAGAGGGCAGAGGAGGTGGCGGCGGGTGCTCCTTCTGCAAGAACTAACCCTAGGCCTAGCTCACCCTTCAGGTTGTCTTCTGGGCCCCGAGTTTTCACCAAGGTAATGGCGGCATTGGCAGTGTTCCTGAGGTTAATGCCTATACGAATCCAATGCTATCTAGATGACTTGCTGTTGCAATCATCCTCCTTTAAGGGTGCCCTATGGAACTTAGACATCACCATGTCAACCTTAAGAGATCACAGATTCTCGGTTAATCTGGCTAAAAGCCATCTACACCCTCCACTAGGCTGATTCATTTAGGAGCCTTGATAGACACAGTGTTAGGCACAGTTTCCCTGTCATCTGAAAGGCAGCACAATCTTAGGGAGCTGGCCTCCCGGGTATCCAGGGAGCGTAGGGTATCTCTAGCTACATTGTCCAGGTTGCTAGGCACGATGGTGTCCGCCATTGGCATTGTCCCTTGGGCGCGCTTCCACACCAGAGACCTCCAATGGTTCCTTTTACCATTCCAGCGAAGGTGCATGAGCTGCTCCCAGATCAAGGTCCTCCTACCAGCAGAAGTATGGTGGACGTCTTCGGAGATAACCAAGGGAGAATTCTTTAGAACTCCAGACCGGGTGATGGTTACAACGGAGACCAGTCTGTTTGGATGGGGGGGGGCCATCTGAGGACAATGGAGCCAGGCGGAATTGACTCACAACATAAACTGACTGGAACTCAGGGCGGTCCGCTGAGGTCGGTCCGCCACTCTGTCAAGAGCAGTCATATTCTAGTACTCACAGAAAACATAACCACCAAGGTGCATATAAACAGACAGGCGGGACCAGATCAAAGTCCCTCATGCTGGAGGCCAAGAGACTGGGGCTTTGGGCCGAAAGGAATCTACTCTTGATAACCGCGGAGCATATAGCAGGGGTGGACAACGTCAGGGCCGACTGGCTCAGCCGGACCGAGGTGGACAATTTGGAGTGAAAACTGCAACCAGCAATCTTTGAGGCAGTTGCGGAACTTTTCGGACATCCGGAGGTCGACCTATTTGCCACCCCTCTCAAGGCTCAGCTCCCAAGGTTTTACTCCAGGTACCCAGTTCAGAAAGCGGAGGGGGTGGACGTTCTCCGCTGCCCGTGGCCTCGGGGACTGCTGTATGCCTTTCCATCCTTGCCATTGATTCCCAGGGTCATCCAAAGGATCTTACGGAAGGAGGCGGAGGTGGTACTGATTGCCCCACATTGGCCTTGGCGGCCTTGGTTTGCCGACCTCAGGTCCCTCTCGGTGGACAGGTCCTGGAGGATCCCCCAGGAGAGGATCTCCCTCAGGCAGGGGTCGCTGGAGCACCTGGACCCTCAGTTGCTCCAGTTAACCGCCTGGCACTTGAGCGGAGCATCCTGAGGGGGGACAATTCCTCCTCCAGGGTCATACAGACGATCCAGGTGGCTCGCAGGCCTTCCACGGAGTGTATCTACAATGCTACGTGGCGCGCCTTTTGCACATGGTGTGCCACCAGGAACAGTGTCGCAGGTCCTTGACTTCCTTCAGGCGGGCCTGGAGAGAGGGTTGGTCCGAATATTATTAGAAGACAGATCTCTGCAATTGCCTCGGTACTCCTGTGCAGTAGGTCTCAGACACTAACTCACCACCCCATGGTCAAGCAGTTTCTCAAGGGGTCCTCTAATCTTAGACCACCCACGGTACACATGTACTCTTCTTGGGACTTACATAGGGTGCTGGATGCTCTGACAGGCCATCCTTTGAGCCGCTATGAACAGTTTCTCTCAAGTTCTTGACATTCAAGATGGCCTTTCTGGTGGCCATTACCTCCGCTAAGCAGATATCCAAGCTACAGGCACTGTCTGCAAGGGAAGACTTATGTGTGTTCCACCAAGACAGAGTGGTTCTACGGCTGGACCCCTCCTTCATACCCAAGGTGTGCTCTTGTTTCCATCGTTTGCAAGAACTGATATTGCCCAATTTCTGTCCGGACCCCTCTCATCCTTTGGAGAGAAAGTGGCACACTTTGGACGTGAGGAGGGCTCTGAGGATCTACCTCAAATGAACCCTGCTGACCAGAAAATCAGAAGCCCTGTTTGTCTCCTTCCAGCCCGGGTCCCTGGGAAACAAGGTAACATCTACCTCTATAGGCAGGTAGAACACCGACTCGTCACAAGAGACCATCGATGGACAGAGAGTGGAAGCAGTGTGCTTCCTCCCATATTTGGGCATACCAGGGGTTGTAACATTTAATACATACCTATCTACCTGGCTCAGCTGATAACAGAGAAGGACCTTGTGGCTTAGTGGTTAACACATCTGCCTAAGATGTAATACAGCACAGGTTCTAATCCCAGTAAGGGTATGGCTAGCTGATGAGAGCTAAATAGCTTGAAATAGATCTATACTAGTCTCGCTTTACTTATTTATCAGCACAAATACAACACACACAGACACACACACACACACACATGTGACGAGCCGAAGGACAGAGAATGGAAGTAGTGATCTTCCTCCCATATTTGGGCATACCGGGGGTTGTAAAATCTAATAGATACCTTTCACCCTGGCTTGGCTGATAACGGATAAGAGCCTGTGGCCTAATGGCTAAGATGTCTGCCTAATATGTAATATAGCCTAGGTTCAAATCCCAGTAAGGGTATGGCTAGCTGATGAGAGCTAAATAGCTTGAAATAGATCTATACTAGTCTCCCTTTATTTATTTATCAGCACAAATACAACAAAATGTAACAAAAAGGCAACAGTAAAAATATTGGGTTTCTGCCTGGATGGTCTCTTGTGATGAGCCGAATAATAACCGGGGGTTGTAAAATCTAATATATATATGATATATATATATCTCATCAGCTAGCCATACCCTTACTGGGCATACCGGGGGTTGTAAAAATCTAATATATATATATATGTATATGTATACGTATGCGTATACGTATACGTATATGTATATGTATACGTATATGTATATATTCATGTGTGAACCCTCCCTAGGGACGTGTGGGCTTTGGTACGTCCCATCCTGGATACTCCTCCGCTCACTATGGAGAAAGGGCATTGGTACACCTATTCTTATAGTGGGGGAGGAGTATCCAGCCCCTCCCTGAGTTGTAATGTTATTGGAACCATTCTGTTTGTTGTATACCTGCTCTGTTAAAAAAATAAAAAAATAAAGTTTTGGAACTACAACAAGGTCTAGAGTGGATGACACATCGAGTCTGATAGAGTTCTTTGTCGAAACTGGGTATTATCTGGTGACGGGCATGGCCTAAAGAGCTTATTGGACTCAGTCCAATCAACGAGGACTAGGTTAACCCAGGGACATTCAGTCACTGGAGGCAGGGGAGGCAGGGCTTCACCAGTCAAGCGAGGAAAAGGAAAGAATTTTTAAAATAATTAAAAAGGCCAGGGTAGTTGCTGCCAGACTCCAGGTCACAGTGACTTTGAGTCTGCTTAGTGTTAACTGTAGGGGGAGGCTAGAGAACTATGGGCCTCCTTTGCATAAGAAATTTAAGAGTTAAGCAAGGGTTAAAAAGCGAAAAAATTTGTATGCAAAGGAGGCACGTGATTCTCCCGCCTCCTGATCTGGGAGCAGCGAATCATGCCTTGCATTTGAGCGACTGCGCAATCTAGCAGCAGGAGTCTTGCTTGTAAAATGCGCCTATGTTGGAAAAGTTCATGCTCCGAGCAAGTTCAACTCTCCAGCGTGCAAGTAAAGTTTCTTTGGTTTTTCCAACCTTTTACCATTATGTCTACAGAGAGGTTCTCAATCATTCAGATCTGCGCTTTTTCCAAAGGCGAGTGGACTTTCTGCCCCCCCCCCTTTTCAGACGTTTCTCTTCTCATGCAAGAGGATAGAAGAACCGAAAGCTTCATGGATGAGAAGCAAAACGTTTTCAAAGGGGGGGAAAAATACCCCAAAAAAGTCAACTCGCCTTTTGGGAAAAAAAGCACCTTTGGGACCACTTCTTCTTGGGTTAATGTCCCTGGCGTTTGGGGACTTTAAAAGGATGCGTGTTTCTCTCTTGCATTCTTTATATTTCGCTACGTCCTTTGTTCAGTGTATTGGTATTTCCATTGTCTGATAACTGCCAGGACGCTTTTAATGTTTTGTTACAGCCGCCCATTCCAAAACGCAATATTTCACATATTTGAAAGGAATAGTCATGGCAAAGCAAGAGGTTAGTCCACTTTAAGCTCCAAGGTGGGGTTTTGCTGTTTTTGAAATACGTTGCTGTAATCCAGTGGGGCACATCGTATTTCCCTCCCTGCCTAGGCAAACCATTAAACAACGTTTTGTCAGTGTCAGCTGACAGGGTGCATTGTAAATGGTGATTGACTGCAAATGGATGAACTGTTAGGCCGGCGGTTGCTTTTCCCGTTGAGCTTGCTCAAAAACACATGGTGGGTTTTTTGTTTTTTTTGCTTGGCTTGGAATAGCGAGGCGTACTCGGAAGGATGGCTGCTTCTATGCCAGAGGCAATCAGTTTGGGGGAGACTCGAGTTCACATTAAAAAGAATTAGTAATATATCATTGCTAAGACTGGCCGCCCGCAATAACCTCCCCAGACTTGTTTTGATGAGTGCAGGGCGACTGACGGTAGTTTGCACCGCCCGCGCCCGCTCAAACTAGCCTCAAACTAGCCTCAAACTAGCTTCAGTTGCCCCGTGTTCAGCAAAGCAAGCCCGGGGAGGTCCTTTGTGGGCGGCCAGTCTTAGCCGCTTGCGCCCGGCACTGCGGCTGAAGTGAAGCCCCAAAGTCCCCACTGCCACCGGAATATCTGCTGCCACTTCCTCCTCCTCCAACAGCACTGCCGGATTTGCTGCTCGATGCTGCGGCTGAGGTGAAGCCGGCAAAGGTCCCACCGGCGCCCCCGCCCGTGGCAGCAGTGTCTCTCCCTGGGAGCACCTGAGCTGGCCTCCGCGTTACTCCTGCCCCCTCCTCCTCCGCTGTGCTTTTGAGGAGCCATGAGTCTGTGGGAGGGAGCGGGAGCAGGAAAAAAGGCCGCAGCGCCGGGCAGCAAATGTGGTGGTGCTGTTGGAGGAGGAGGAGGAGGCAGCAGCAGTTATTCTGGTGGCGGTGGGGGCTCGTCGGCATCTTCAACGGCAGTCCTCCCCCCCCCTGTGAATAAAACGAAGTGGAGCAGATCCATGCAGATGACGTCATCGCAACATGACTGGAGGAGGAATTCTGGGAGTTGAAGTCCACAAATCTTAAAGCTATGCCGTGGCTTCAGCGGCGCTTTCGCGTTTGCCTCACTGGCTATGAAGCTCATCACATGTCACTGGGTTAACCCATCCTGGATACTCCTCCCCCACTATGAGAATAGACGTATCAGGTAAGTACCAACCCCCTTTTTGTCCTTTGCACCTCTGCAGATGCTAATCTATGGAAATATTTTTATGATACCAATATGTGAATATCTGAATCAAACAAAAATCACTTTATTCTCCATTTTTATTTAGAGACTCTTATAAAAGGACAAACCTGTAAGCATGGATTTCAGTTTTATAATCAGGGAGTTTGTTTGGAGGCCATTATAGCTAGTTTCAAGTTTTGCAAAGATCTCAACGAATATCTGTACTATAAGACATACGGATCAGTGGTGTGTTGCCAATTTTTTTACTACCAGTTCAAGTGCGCACATATGCAGAAGTCTCCTGGCGGGTGGGCAGAGCTTCCTGCTACCATTACTACCAGTTTGCCCGATCTGGGCCGAACCAGGAACAGCCCACCTCTGATCCGGATGTACATAGAAAATCTTTTTTATATTTTGCTTCTGCTTTATGATGCAGAACTGTTACAGTATGTAAGACATTATTATTATGCCTTGAGGAATCGCATAGCTTTATATGTCTTACAACAAATAAGTTTCTCTTTGGCATTAGAGTTGTAATCTGCATACAGTCAATGAAGTCATTCTACTGAGTTATAGAAGCAGTCCCAAAGAATGCCACCTGGTGGAGCTAATCTTCCTTTCCACTTTCAACAGTTTCTAGCACTTACTATGCATATATTAAATACATAAGTCAGAACAAAAGAAGATAGAGGGTATATATGGGTTTGTAAAATCTTCTAAAATGTAGACTATAAAATAATAAATATTAAATAAAAATAACAAAACAAAATGCAGAATCAGTGTTAGGCCCAAAACCAAAAACGTGTAGATTCTTCCAAGTTGAGTTATTTTGTTGTTTCATTCTTATAGACAAAACCTTGCTAGACTGAACAACCCACTGTCTGCATCTAAATATACTCTGTGAGCTATTAGGGAGAAGCTGTCTTCCCTCTCTTTCTCTCACACATAATATCTAGACTAAGTTGCCTCTTACTCCTCTGGAATGCACTTCCTTCTTCCAGGGGATCTACCTTCTCACTGGAGATATGGAAATATGTATCATTGTACTTAAAACTGGACTTTTTTTCTTTCTTCTTCTTTTCTTTCTTTGAAAACTCAGAAGAAGTTTCTTGGATGAGAAGCAAAACACTTTCAAAGAAAAAAGGAAATCCAGTTGCCTGGATTTCATAGAGTTCATAGAGTTCAGATTCCAAATATTTCTCACATTTCTCTCTTAATGGTTTCAAGATAAAGTGTTTTATTTAGCATAAGAGATTCTCTTGGATTTAAATGAAGTATACCATTCAGTATTAATGGTTAATAAAATCAAATCTACATAAGAATAAATTGTTGACATTCTCATTTGAAACAAAGTTGGAGTTTGTGATCAGTTCTTTTGCACAATATTTCCACCAATGAGCATAATTCTAATTCTATGGAATCCTCTGCCTTCCTACTCCTTTTACTGAATAACTTCATTGTCATGCTTCAAGAGGATAATCATGGTATAGAACAGTGATGGTGAACTGTTTTCTTATGGCATGCCAAAATTGTGCGCACCATCGTGCACGCACATGTGCCCACACCAATTCAATCCTCCCTGCCCATCTGCACATGTGTGTGTGAAGCCCCCAGACTCCGAAGGCTTTCCTGAAGCCTGGGAAGGGCGAAAACCGCCTCCCCTGGCTACCCGAAGGCCCTCTGGAAGCTGGAAACGGGTTGTTTCCGAACTTCCAATTGACCCATTGGACCTGTTTTTCATCTTCCCCAGCCTCCGGAGGCTTTCCTGAAGCCTGGGGAGAACAAAAACGGCCTTCCCCAACCCTCCAGAAGACTGAAAATCAGCTGGCCGGAGCACGCATGAGCGCCAGAGCTGACAACTGGCGTGCCAGCAAATATGGCTCGCATGCCACCTGTGGCACGCGTGCCATAGGTTCGCCATCACGGGTATAAAAGTAGAGAGGTTAGCAGCCTACTGTTAGCTTCCCACCTTTTACATCTTCCTATAGGGTTAAAGTATCAATGCAGCAATGTATATTGAACTTTTTGTGTCAAAAATAAATGATATTGCCACAGTGATAAGTGCTACTATAATTCAGCTTGAATTTCAAATTATATGAATTCATTGTTTCAATTGAAAAGGATAAAAATGGGCAATGGAATTTGAAATAAAAGTAGAAATATAGGAAAAACTCATTTTGACTGTATTTAATTTTGATGATAAAGAAGTTAGGACTTCAGTTTTATCTTAATCTTTAACTGGTGTCAATTCTTTGTGATTATGATCTTTAAATGTGTACAGCTACTTAGACTGGTTTGTTAACTTTTTGTAGCAATTACTGGGTCTTTATCAGTATTGGTTAATGTATATGTTGATTTATTAGAAGTATTTTTTTAACCTACTATTTTATTCAAATCCCATTCCTTATATTCGACGAGAACTAACAATAGCTCCAAGAATATTGAAGATGTTCTTTTTTTTCTTTTTCTTCAGTGCCCTAAAGGTCACAGTCCCTGGACTGGAGTTTCTCAGTTTCTGCAAACATCCCAAAAGATCATCCAATTTGCATCTGGCAAGGAGCCTCAACCTGGAGATACCATAATCTATGTGGCAGGCGCCTTTGATCTTTTTCGTATCCTAAATTTGTTTTCTTTGGGGAAGAATGGAATTAAGAGTTTCTTACAGCAAATTAGGAAGGCCTGATACCTGTTTTGGGAACTGCCTAAACTTCATATCTTAACCAGTTTTTCAGGTTGTTTTGATTTAGAAATGCTAAATCAAGTTCTTTCAGTTAGGAACTTAGGCGAATGTAGCTTTATCTAACAGTAAAGTGTACTTTTAGCTGAGAATTCTTAGTGATTTGTCCAAACTTCAAAAGAATTATAACATTGACATGTTCACTATCTCGGCAAAAACCTTGTATGATAAGGGATTTTATTTTAATCTAGGAAAATAATGTGAAAAAAGTGATACATATACTATAGCGTACTTCAAAAAAATGGAATGCTGCTTTTTTCAAGCTCTATTATGCCCTCCAGTGGGAAAACTCATCCCAAATAATATCGTCTTAAGCAAAATTTGCCATATCTACCTTGCCCACACACACACACACACACCCAGAATAAATTTGGTGCTCTGAATTACCGGTAACTATTTTGTAATAGTTACTTTACTCAGCCACTATTTTGTGCCACTATTTTCCCCTCAATCTTTACAGAATGCTGGACGAAGGTCCATTAATTTTAAGTATAAGCATAGATTTTTTTTAAAAAACAGGATGCAGATACTAAAGGTTACAGTACAACAAGCACTTGCCAATAGTTCTTGCAATGAATTCCAGAACTTTTTCTGAGCATGAGCCATGTCTAGTTATTGTAAGTCTTGTAATCTACAATTATGTGAGCTACTAAGAAAAGAAATAGAGGACTTGTGAAAAGGAAAGAACATATCTATGTCTCATTAGCTTCGTTTAGTGCCTGAGGTTTACTTTGTTAACATATACATTAGATGTGGGTCATGTGGATTTTCTGGAGAGAGTGCACCAAATAGCAAAGCATCCTTATATCATTGCTGGGCTGCACTTTGACCAAGTGAGTATCAGTTCTGTACGGCTTGGTTGGAAGACTACTTACTCATTTTCACCTACTGGGGAGATGAATGGAGTATCTAATGCCAACTGCTACAATTTAATTACAGGAAGTGAATCACTATAAGGGCAAGAACTATCCCATAATGAATGTGCATGAACGAACTCTCAGTGTTTTGGCCTGCAGAGTGAGTATTTGGCTGGAATCATTCTCTTCTTCTTCTTTTAATTCAAGTTTTATTTGCAGTTTTCCTTACACACCTATATATTTGTGTGGACAGTGTATTGACTGGGTCAATATCCTTTTTAAACAATGTTAACAATAATAATGTACAAATAAGTATGCATAATCCTAACCTTCCAACTTCAACAATACCATTCTCTCTTTATAATTCTTTATCATTTTTTCCATTAATCTATTTAAACATAATATTTCTTTGACCATGTACTTGTTATCCCCTACTAAGTCACTAATATTTAATATTTTAAAATTTACTCATTATTCCATCATAATTTCAATATCCCAAATATCTAGGACTACTAATAAGACCAAATATTAACAAAATTTAATCAATCTGGGGATTATATCTCAAAGTCCCCACAATTTCTAATCCGTAAAAGTCTAGGTTCACAATATATTTTCACATTATTAATATTAATAGTACAATTAATCCTAAACTTCCACCTTCTAACCTTAGCTTATTTTTAATTATAATAAATTATATTGTATGTATGTATGTATGTATGTGTGTATATATATATTTATATATATTTAGTGTCACAACCCCTGGTAAGGCCCAATTATGGGAGGAAGCTAACTGCTTCCATTATCTGTCAATCGGCTCGTCACAAGAGTCCATCACAACAGAAACCCAATATTTTTACTGTTGCCTTTGTTATATTTGTGTGGTGCTTGAAATAGATCTATACTAGTCCCCCTTTATTTATTTATCAGCACAAATACCACACACACACACACACACACACACACACACACACACACACACACACACACACACATATATATATATATATATATATATATATATATATATATATATTACTATTTTCCCTATTTTTTATTTTATACTTTTTCATTTTATTAATATATTTTATCCCTATCCATCATCTCTTAACCTTTTTGGAGTTCCATTATTTATTAACTTTTTAATCACCTTTTTATTTCTCTCTCTTGGAATCTTATAACTTTTTTTGATATTTTTATACCCACTGAATATTCCCTTCAGGTTACCCTTTGTCTGTATCATTTGAGCACCCATCCATAAGTCTTTTTTTTAAAGAGATTTTTCTTTTTTTACTCTGTTTTATTATATGGTTTTAAGGAATTATCTATTTGACTCCTACTTATCAATCCTTTCTCTTCATTGTCTTTCTCTTCTTGCATCTCATTTTGATTTTTCTCTTCCACTTCTTCTAATTTCTCACCTATTTTCTGAATATCATGTTCATCTTTTTTCCCCCCAGTTGTTGACAGGCTTCTACTCATTTCCTTATCTGTAGACAATCCCCTTGTCTCCTTATTGTTCTTAATTGTTTCATGCATGCTTACAATTTGATAAAAATTACTCAATATATCTCTATGGTTCCAACGTCTCAGTATTTAAAAACTCCAACAGAGTCAATTATTAATAAGATTTTAGTCAATCTCATAACTTCGTTTTCACTGGCAGACAGTTGCAGGAGGCTATCGCAGCCAAAAACGGAGCCTGGGAGTCTTTTTCCTGTGGCAGAGCGCCTGGGTCACTACAGGCACCCAACACAAGTTACATCGAGCTGGCCATGCCCATCCTGGCCACGCCCATTCCCCCAAGGTCATACACAACCCTGATGCAGCCCTCAATGAAATCGAGTTTGACACCCCTCCTCTACAGTTATTCCATGGAATTTAAGGCAATATTCTTTGGTCACTAGATCATCAACCAAGCCAGACCTGTTTCACTTCAGGATGGTTGGCTGTATTTGATTTACTTTCACTTTCTGTTCCTAATTTAGAAGAGAATGATTCTGACTTCTGATTGACGTTGCGGCGAGAATGGCTTGGAAAATATCTAAAACATCCTCCTCCCCTATTTTCTCCACTGCAGCAACCCTATGAAGGGGGTTGGGCTGGGAAAAAGTGACTGGCCCCAAAGTTGCTAAGTCGATTTTTCATGCCTAAGAGAGGACTATGGTTTCTAGACCAACTCCTTAATCACTATACCAAACTGGCTCGCCCTAGACATTTTATAAAAGAGAGACTATTTTTCCCCGATGGAACTTGTAGAACAGGAGTTCCCAACCCCCAATCTGTGACCCGGCCATTGGGTACCAGGCCACGCAAACTTCACAAAGCTACCTGTGTGCAAGCAGCTCACTTGCGTAAAACAATTTCCTTTCCCTCCCACCACCAGCAGTCCACAAAGCTGAAAAGGTCAGGGACCCCTGATTTAGAAGACACAGATTTCAATTACTACTTCTGTGAACTATAGCCCTATTAGCACAAAAGTAAGTCTCATTATCTAATGGAATCTTTCAATGCTCCATTTGTCTCCTAAAATCTTACTTTCAAAATTCACTAATTAAAACTATAATTGATAGATGTGTGGACTGTGTCGTTATGACTGTTTTTTTTCTTTTCTTTGTCTTTAGTATGTTTCTGAAGTAGTGATTGGAGCTCCCTATTCAGTCACCGCCGATCTGCTCGATCATTTCAAGGTGAGGATGTCTGATTTCTTTCTTTCTTTCTTTCTCTTTCTTTCTTTCTTTCTTTCTTTCTTTCTTTCTTTCTTTCTCTCTCTCTCTCTCTCTCTCTCTCTCTCTCTCTCTCTCTCTCCCTCCCTCCCTCCCTCCCCCTCCCTCTCTCTACAAACTAAAATTCTTAGGTCTGATTGGTGAAAACCTTCAAATTGGGCAAAATCATGCATCATGGCGCAACAACTTTTGAATCAAAATACCTTAAATAAGCTTACAGAATGCATCTGGGAATTGAAATTCCATGGGATTGAAATTTAGCAAAGTTATGACAGCTTCAGTGCTGCTGCAGTCAAAAGCAATTACATGATTGCCATTTCCCTGCCAGCCTCCTGCTAGGAAAGTCAATCGGGCAGGAGGTTGGTAATCACTCCTGTTCCCACACTTTTTACCCACCCATGGTCATTCTGTTTATCTGTTTAGGTGAGGAAATATCTCTGAAACAATGACCCAACAGGTCATGGGTTGTATAGTGTACAGGTAATCCTCAATTTATGAACACAATTGAGCCCCGAATTTTGGTCATAAATCTTTATAATAATAAGTCAAGTCACCACATGTTTGGATTTGATTTTATAATAGTCATTAAGCAAGTTACTAAAGAGAGGTGGTTGTTAAGCAAATCATGTGATCATAAGTCCAAATCCAACTTATCCAGTGAGTGGTTTTTGCCGGAAAATGGCAAAAAAGTTACAAAATATAATCACGTAACCATGGGAGTGATAGAGCAGTCATAAATTTGAGGATGGGTCATAACTTTTTTCAAGTCTATCATAACTTTGAGCTATATACGCACACACTTTTACACAAAGTTTTAGAAATATAGATCATAATGTTCTTAATGGTGGAAATGGAATTTTGGATGCTGTTAGGCAAAATGGGGAAATAATCTATTTCTTCCAATGCTCTGAAAATTGATAACTTGAACATAGCTTGAAGTGGATATGAGGTGAGGCGACAGCATCCAGGAGACAGTTTGTTTGTTTGTTTGTTTGTTTGTTTGTTTGTTCGTTCGTTCGTTCGTTCGTTCATTCATTCATTCATTCATTCATTCATTTATTTATTTATTTATTTATTTATTTATAAAATTTATAGGCCGCCCAATCCCGAAGGACTCCGGGCGGCTTACAAAAAGAAAGAAAAAAGAAATAATAAAAATGAGGGGAAAAAAAAGATAGATTTAAAATCACAACACATGCATTCATTTTGATCGGGGCTGGAGCTCAATTGAGGTCAACAGCCCCAGGCCTGCCGGAATAGCCAGGTTTTAACAGCCTTTCTGAAGGCCATGAAAGTGGGCAAGGTCAGGATCTCTGGGGGTAGCTCATTCCAAAGGGTCGGAGCAGCCACAGAGAAGGCTCTCCTCCGGGGAGCCACCAGCCGATATTGTCTGGCTGACGGCATCTGAAGGAGGCCCAATTTGTGTGATCTCACCAGCCGCTGGGAGGTATGTGGTAATTGGGAGTTAGGAGACAGAGCATTTGCCAATATATAGTGGCTTCAGTATAAGGGATGTATTGCCTATATCATATATGTAGGTGAGTTGTGCCTGCTATATTGTGATGAATCAGCCTCCAGACAAAGAAAGACTAAAGAAGATGGTAACAGTTTTTCTTTTTGTATAGGTGGATCTTGTGTGCCATGGAATGACTGAGGTGGTGCCTGACAAGGATGGATCAAATCCATATGAGGTAAGAATGATGGAAACCTATTTTTCCCTTATTTGGGCCTCAGGTCACAATATATGACAGGAAAATAAATTTCTTTCAGCGTTTTTAAACCATTCTGTGGTCAGAAGAACAGTAAGAATATAGCTTATAGTTTATTTGAGCTATCAACTTTGTGGCCAATTGTGAATTGTCTCATTGCTGTGCTAAACTGCAGAGTTCCTTCCTTTCTCCAATTCTAATTGTTTTATTGACTTTTTCTTTCTGCACTGCCATAAATGCATCCCTGGAACTTTTTCAGCCTATTTGATAAGAATTAATGGCTGAAAGATTATCCAGAACACTAAGAATGTTTTTGGCTCTTAAAATGCTTGATTTGGATGGGACTTTCTGAAATCGCATCTTATCACTGTTCCTGAAAATTAATGGCATAATATCCTCCATGTTGAGATAGCACATCACGTCCTATAGTATAAAGTATTTAAAGTAGTTGGTGAAAGAAAAAGAAAAGAAAAAAAAGACACCCCAAATCCAAGAGAGTCCGCCTAAGCCCACCAACATATAACATTGCTCTGTCAGTTGTAATCCCATGTTAAATGGGAGCCCTGGCTATCACTTCTGATGTAAGAGATTTTCTCATTCATCCATTCATTCTATTCTCTCTATCTACAGGAACCTAGGAGACGTGGTATTTTCCAGCTGGTAGACAGTGGCAACAATCTCACCACTGATCTGATAGTGAAAAGAATAATTAAGAACAGGTTAGCTGCTTTTAATTTTGTGTGTAGTATGATAGAATTTTGATTCTGCTGCTATAAACGTTTCATTCATTGAACCTATCTTTTTATGACCCAACACTAAGCCAACAAAATAATTTTACATTTCTTACCCACAAAATAATAATTTACAGAAGAAAGAAGGAAGAACCTACCCAGAGTTATACTGTTTTGTTTGGGGATATATTTTGATTTCTCAGTCCTGAGAGCTACAGTGAAAGTTATTATATTTTTCTAGTTGTGCTTGCATTGGGATGGGATTAGGGCATCTTTAAACAGTTACCTAAAAGTATTAAAGTAATCCTTATACAGTAGAAGATCATGTAGCTACCTCTGAATAGTCTTCTACTAAATTTGGTAGCTTACCGTAATTTTGAGGGCTGCAGAAATGCATTGAGTTATATTCTGATTTCCTTAAAAATAACCAATATTGCAACTAGAATACCTTTCACAAATTAGGAAGAAGACATGATAAATTGCTTAATTGCTCAGTATTTGAAATTATGCTTTGGATTAGCATGGACAATATCTTTGTATCGATCACTGTTTCTTAAAGAGCCATATTTTTTCCTGAGGTTCCTGTATGACCCAGGACCTTCGTGGATCTGAAGCACCCTTTCCTGCTTTTTGAACATCATACATCTGATTTGTAGAAGAAAATTCTTAGAAACAGCTCAGAGCAGACATAAGAACATCAGAATTGCCCAGCAATTTAAACAAGTGCAATGAAATTAAATATCTCTACAATTATGGATCTCTTGGTTGTTGTAGGCTGGAATTTGAAGCTCGGAATCAGAAGAAAGAAGCCAAGGAGCTGGCTGTATTGGAGGTCATGAAAAGAAAGGAGGAAGCAGCCCAACAGGAGATAGGTTTAAGAAACCAAGAAAGTTAGCA
Source organism: Thamnophis elegans (assembly GCF_009769535.1). Taxonomy (NCBI): domain Eukaryota; kingdom Metazoa; phylum Chordata; class Lepidosauria; order Squamata; family Natricidae; genus Thamnophis; species Thamnophis elegans. Next base: position 49,104,371 of record NC_045542.1, on the reverse strand, counting down.
TGGGGAAGAGTACTGCAGAATCCTCTTCTTCTGGACCAGCAAACTTTCCTGGAGAATAGGACACTGCTGAATTAGGCCTGCGATCACAGTTTTCCTGGCTTAAGTAAATCAGTTGTTCATAGGAAAGGGTCAGGTGGATGCTGCTGTCTAGTTAATCGAGAAGCAGTGTCTTTCCACTAACCAGTTTAAATTCTGATGAAAATTAGCAAACTTCTATGAGTTTTATCTACTGGCACTTTTTGCTTATTGGAACTAGGAAATTCTCTCAAATTATCTTCTAGAATTTAAACATCTCACAATATCTCTTTAATTTATGCCCGCCAGAGATAATTTTCAAATATATCAAACCACCCTGTCTGGATTCAGAGTGCTTTGTAAAGAGCAGTGGTTGCTAAATGCCATCAGAAGTTGTTCCTTTTCCAGGAAACAAGATGCAGCCAAACTTGCCACTATATTTCCCAGCTAAGTATACCTGGAAAGAAAGAACTGTAATTGTATACACTGCCTTACATGTGGTGCATTTGAAGCTCCATATTGACCACAAATTACATCCTGGAAAAATATATTGTCCCTTGTATATAAATGCTTTGTACTGTACTGCTAACTTTGGGTGCTTTGGTGATGAAGCTTACTGCCTAAAGTTTCTTTCTCACACATGATGGGGACAATAGGAGGGCCACGTATGAGGATGGGCTTCATTCTCACCCAAACAGGCTCTTTTCAATCTTGATCTTGTATATTTTCAGCCAGGGATATTAATAAAATCTTAATAACTAGCATTTACAGTTGAAGTCTGAAATTAAGGCTAAAAGGACTGAAAGAAAAACAGTTGAAATGTAATGAACCAAAGGTTTATATACTAAACAAGTCAGTGCTTGAGGAATTTCTTTCATTTGCAGTGTGCTTCTATATAGTAATTAGAAAACACATGATTGTTTATCTCCATACTATCTTTATATACATTCTCTAGAGCACTAGATGACCCCATTCGTACAATGTTAGCTGTTAACTGACACTGATATATATATATATATATATATATATATATATATATATATATATATATATATATGTGTGTGTGTGTGTGTGTGTGTGTGTGTGTGTGTGTGTGTCTGTGTGTGTGTGTCTGTCTGTGTGTGTCTGTCTGTGTCTGTGTCTGTGTGTCTGTCTGTGTGTCTGTGTGTGTCAAAGTACAGAATATTTAGCATATAAAGTGAAGATAGGAGTTTCCAAGGGCACCCTTTTATTATATTAATAATGATTATTCAAAAATAGCTAGAATTTATTTTATTGTGGGAATGGCACAAGATAACCTTTATATCCGCAGTTGCTGTGAATTACCCTGTTTCCCTGAAAATAAGACCTGGATAATAAGCCCAATTGGGCTTTTGAGCACATGCACTAAAATAAGCCCTCCCCGAAAATATTGTAACCATGAAGTGACCATGTTTGCCGCCTCCTGCACCTCAAAAATAATAAGACCTCCCTGAAAATAAGGCCAAGAGCTTATTTCGAGGGTCAAAAGCAAATAAGACCCTGTCTTATTTGGGGGGAAACACGGTACATGGAATGAGATATTGATATTTTACTGAAATGTAGCTTGAGGGGCTACATTTGATCACAGCAGGAACAAAGACATGTAATTCCTTCTTAACTATTTCTCCATTCCCTTACATTTGAGGGGAAACTCAAATGTAAAATCTTTTGATTGGACAAGTCCTGCAATTATCCTTGATTTTATTTGCCACAATAACCTCTAACTGCTATGAAAACATCTTTAATTAAAGATATGTTTTTTGTGCTGGGCACTATGTATCAGTAGAATTTCATAGCTGACACTGAATGTTGCAGAACTTCCTATAATGAATTATCCCAAAAATCTAGAGCTCCAGTAAAAGCAATAAAAGCAATTGTCATAAAATGACAATATGTTCGTATTCTGTTTTATGCATAGGAATGTATAGAGGCAAATAATTAGTATAATTTAAATAGAAATTTAATATGTTTCCCTTTAGTAAGAAAAAAAAATTGACAAGAGATTTTGGAGCTTGTTTAGTCTGTTCTCCAGATACTATTGATAGATCACTTCAAAACCCCTATTCTTTTTATTCTTTATCATGTTGGCTCGCAGTTCTTCAGTTTGACATGCTTTGAAATGGATTTTTCCTTTGTGAAATAAGACACATGGCCATCTATTTAATATCAGATTCTTGCTGTCCATCTGTACAAGAGAATTGACCCAGTCCAGGCTCCTGTTCTCTTTTCCTGACCAATATCCTACCTGTTGGCTGCTTTCTTTAGGCCAGCCATGTCCAACCCGTGAGCCACATGTGGAGGTCGGTACCAGCAGGCACTAATGCTGGTTTGCTTGTATGTGTGCTGTGTGTGCATACATGTGCAGTGCAATAAAAATAGTTCTGCACATGCACAGAAATGAAAAACAAGATACCTGGAGATCCAGTTCGGGGGCGTGGCAGACCTGGATTGCTGCCGGTTCCAGTGACCCAAGCCGCCAAACCACTACCGTTTCGGCAGAACCGGTCCAAACCGGTAGGAACCCATCACTGGTCCTACAAGATTGTAATTAAAAAAATAGGATAAATTAAGGAAGTTTGTTATTTACAATACATTGTAGTATAACCTTTATATATGTTCTAAGACAATTCCTCTTCACTCAGTGTGGCCTAGGTATGCCAAATTTCTTCAAACCCTTCTTTTCCTTTAAATTAACAAAATAGCTTGTCTGCCCAGAAACTTCTGTCCTTCTGCCTCCTGTTTGTTTTAATCTTGAGCTTGTTACCATTTTTGAATTAATTTTTCTGAAATATGAGACTCCTTGAGGCTTTTACCACAGTGAGAATTTTTGAAAGGATTTGTCATTAAATGCAAATAGTGCAATACAAAAATGTTAAATCTACCTCAGGCTGCACATTTTCATAGGAAGAGGTTGCCTCTGGCAGCCAGTTGCTTGAAATTGTTATTAAAAATGTCAAACTTATTCAATTTCTGTCTTCCCTGCTGGTCAGAGTCTGAATCTGGAATTTCAGTTTACCTCAATCAGAGGCAATGAGCAGTGGCTGGCAGAGCTAGAGTTACAACACCTTATTGCTGTTTTATAGCCCAAAATCTTTTGCATTTTACATTTTCTTGCTCTCTAAGTGCCAGGAGTCCCTTCTTTTTATTTTGATGTTTGCTGATAGGTTGTTTCTGCCTTGGGGAATGAGAGCGTAGGGTAATAAATTATGGGAATGCTTTGTGAATTTCAAATGTCAAGGCTGTTTACTGCTTCCCGACTCAATAAACTTTTGGAACTTGGCATCTGTTGCTCAGTTTTAGGAGCAATCTTCTTCCATTATTGCTAGAAATATGGGGAATTTCTGGCCCCTTCTCATGTGGTCTCTAGGTGCCCTTTTTGAAGTTTCTCTCTTGTCCTAATGTGGCACCTTTTTCAGAGACTGGATAGGAAATAGCTCCTAAATATAATTTCACTTGTTCCATCTCTTTTCACTTGAACTGACAGGTAGCAGCTTCATTCCACTCTCTGTTTACATTTTCTAAGGTGAGAAGGGCAAGTGAAGCTCATTCAGCTTCAGAATATGAATGGAACATGGGAGTTATGTACCTTGAAGGGCCAGGAAAATAGCTGAGGAATGGGAGGAACATGTTACTCTTACCATACTTCCTGGAAACAATATTGTCATCAGATAAAAAATATATTAATTTCTCACTAAGCGGGAATGGCTACAATTTAAAGGTAAGAAAATAACACAGCTTCAGTTCATTCTCAAGATTTCTTTGGTGTGTGAAATGTTTTGGGATACACTTATTAAATTGTCCATAATCCCACATATCAGTAAAAAACCCCACATAATTCTGTTAGGCTCTTGACATAGCACAAATCTAAATTCATCTTTCCAAAGCTATGTTGTTTGGGAATTGTGGAGGTCAAATCCAGTACATCTGGAAGGCAGAAATTTAAAGAAAGCTGATATAGATTACTGAAGATTTCCAGTTCATTATTTTATCCCTCTAATTGTTATCCCTTTACTTTCATCTAAACACCAATAATTTCATTAATTTGTAACAAAATTATATAAACTTTGCAATGGTGGCAAATATCTGTAGCTCTGGTGTAGAATAAGGGTGGAGGTTCATTCTCTGAGCTTAGGGGATGTCAGTGTCACTGTTCTGCTTATAAGGGCTTTGTGTGGTCAATAGATTTTGTGATAGGGAGGTCAGATCAGGATCTTGTGATGGGTGGGTCACGTCACATGGGTCACGGCATATAAGGGTCATGTCACATGAAGGTCTTGGGAAGGTCATGTCAGGTGAGGTACATTGGGAAGTGAAGTGCTGGTTGCGAAGATTGTATAGGTTGGTTAAGGGTTGGTGCCATCGCTGGTTGGTTGTGCAGTTGATTTGAATTCTCGGGGGTTTATAGGCTGGTTGTAGGTCGATGTGTCTGTGGATGGAATTGCTTCTGGAGTGCCCTAAGGGCCAGGACACACTGCAGCACCACAGCACTAAGAAAAGCAGAAGAGAACCAGCTTCTTGATGTCTTTCTTCGCAACGGCTATCCGAAAAACTTCGTATTCCGACATACAGGACCCAAATCATAACACACCACCTAGCCAACCACCAGGAAAAAACTAACCCTACCAAGCACAAAAGGGGTGTTGGAAATGACAGATTTCTCCAACCTCTAGGAACAGCAATAGCCCACAAACCCACAGCCACACTCCCCCAGGAATTATCCAGAACCAAAGACAAGCTATGGAAAGATGAAAGAAACAATATCATTTATAAAATCAACTGTAACATTTTGCCAACTGTTAAACCCACCATTTTCGAAAGTGTCAAGACCATACTTAAATATAAGTTGAGGGGGCTGCCTTGTAGGTTATGCTCAGTCTGAAGTGGCCACTGGGTTTGATTCTCTAAAGAGAAAAGCACTACTTTAACAGAAAGTAACTTTCTGGATCCTTTTTTTATCATATAAGGAATTTTCTTCTATTTATTATTCACAATTCACTATATTTCCCCTTCTGTGAATCATAGGTGATAGGCAACTACCACAATATACATATACGTAATATACAATAGTTTTCAATTTCCTGAGGTGATGAACAGATTCTCAGCCTTAAAACTGGCACTATTGACTACCTAAACTCTTTATAGCTTGAGGTGATTTGAGGCTTTTGGAGCACATGTAGCTCTTGAATGTCTTTTTTTTTTAACTCCATACTATATCTGACAAGTTTCAATGCATATTTCAGACAAAAGTCCAGGAAAAATATATCCAAGTTGGAGCTATTTTATTATTTTCTCAACCATCTTTTTCAGCATTGAAACATTTGAGACCAAACTATAATTGTATGAATCTCCTTAGTCAAGGAAGGCCATCTTCAGTAATGGCCTTGTTGTTGCTTCTTTTGGGCAAAGCAAAAACAACCTTCCAAGAAGGCATTGATTCCCTCAACCCTGACATATCCTGAGAAATTTAATTAACTAGAAGGGGCAAAGGGTGAATCAGCAGGGGCAGTGTTCATCTCACACCTTATCCACATCCTCAATTTCTATATTCTTTTTCCAAGGAAAAACAATGAACAATATAATGTCTGTTCATTATTTTAATTATTAAACTGAGAATGTTGCTGTTCTTGTAACAAAGCAGAAGTTTTATGACAGAGAATCCAGAAATATTCCAGTACTGCACTAAAAGCAAATGGGATTATTAGTATGGCACTGTCTGAGCAAGTGCTCTTTAAAAGGACTAACACAGTTATGATATAGTCATCTTGAAAGATTTGTTAGGAATAAATTTATGAGCATTGTCTCCCTATCTTCCAGTTTTTATGTGCATCTAATGTTATATCTGTTGAAAGGTTTAAACTTGATTCAAATAAATGGTTTTTGTCAGATAGAATTGGAGTTATACAGAATAAAAGCGGGGGAAGGTAGCTATGATGCATTAAAGAAGAATATATGGGAAATGATAGCTTCCAAATGCAGAATTACTACCCCAGCAAGTTAATATCAAAAGTATCTGGAACTTTTTATCCTGCTTCTTCTGCTTTGATTATTTTTTATTAAATCAGTTTGAAATTCTCAGTGCTGGAAGCAAAACATTTCTAATTTTCAGGCTGACAGTGTTCTCCGAAGAAGATGGAGGCAGAGAGCACTGTCACACGAGGTAAATTGACACTCCATTCTACTGAGCATTGTCTCTGCTGAAAGCATATCAGAGAGTTTCTGATACTTACTGATGACCTTTGATAGTTTAGAAGTGGGAACTGACATCTTTCTTCTTTCTTTTAGAAACAGATTACTAGTTAAAAATCCCATCATATCAGCAACTAATGAAAAGCAGCTGATTTACACAAACAGCTTATACTGTAAACGATGTATGTGTCTGGTCCTGTGTTTCATTTTTTCATGTGAAAAGAGTGTAAACTTAATAGTTCCTTCATTAAGGAGAGGAAATGATTGCTTAGGGTGGAACACTATAATTTCATCTGCATGACATCTTGAATACAAACTAGTGAATCATATTTTATCCTAATGTGCTGGGTAAATCTGTGAGATTAATTTACCATTGTGTCATGATTCACTAAAAATCTGATTAATTGAATAATTCATAGGCTCACATAGCTGGCAAAATCATGGAAACAACCCAACATTAATTTAAGGAAGGTATTTTTAATGCTAGATAAAGGTAAAGGTTCCCCTCGCACATATGTGCTAGTCGTTCTCGACTCTAGGGGGCGGCGCTCATCTCCATTTCAAAGCTGAAGGGCCAGCACTGTCCGAAGACATCTCCGTGGTCATGTGACCAGCATGACTAAATGCTGAAGGCACACAGAACGCTGTTACCTTCCCACCAAAGGTGGTTCCTACATTTTCTACTTGCATTTTTACATGCTTTTGAACTGCTAGGTTGGTAGAAGCTGGGACACGTAATGGGAGCTCACTCAGTTATGCAGCGCTGGGATTCGAACTGCTGACCTGCTGACCGACAAGCTCAGTGTTTTAGCCACTGAGCCACCGCATCCCTACATTTTTAATGCTAACTCTTGAAAATGGTAAGAAGAGAATTGCAGTCTTAGTGCTTCAAAGTGTATTTTGCCATACCCCTCGTACTTGGACTGAATTGCCTTTCCTGAGAATTAAACACTTCATGTCTCATTCTCACAACCTCTTACAGTAACCATGGTTCAGTCAATTGGACCACGTATCTTGTGAAGAATGTTGCGTGAAGGTGGCATATAGGTAATATAGAGGCTCTTCTCCACAAACTAGGTTATTACCCTTCAGATGCAGCACAAGTATGCTATGACTTTATCTCAGGCAGAAAAATATCTTCAATAAACCAGCAATGCTCATAGCTGCCTATTTCAGGATCAAAAGGTCTTCAAGGTCATTTGAAGCTGCTTGCTGCTTTCTAACCATTTATAATTATAATTATTGGATACATGATTGAGAATTATAGTTCTCTTTGCCCAAACTATCTCCGAGAAAAGCAGTACAGATGTAATTTTACTTTTTAATTAATGAGATGGTGATTGACTTGGCGAATGAGTGGAAAAGCAATCAGGGATATGTAAATTGCTTAATCTAGTGTCATTTATGGCTGTTTACAGAGGGGCAAAATGTGGGATTCAGAAGCAATTTACATATGGCTACATATTTATCTTTTTTTCTGAGAGATTAAGATAGTATCAATATGGAAAGTCCTCTACATTTATCCAGGAAGCAACAATTGTGTGAAATAAACTGAGTTGAGAGAGAGAATTGACTCAGATCATCTAGTGAACTTTGTATCCTGGTGGATAATCGATCTTGGATCTCTCTAGTCCACGGCTGTCAAACTCACAGTGTCACATTGCCATCATGTGACATGCTCCCCCTTTGCGGAGCTGGGGTGGATGTGGCTGGCACATGACGCATCCAGCCTGCGGGCCGCCAGTTTAACACCCCTGCTTTAGTCCAAAGATTCTTCAAAATCCCTTCTAGAGGATACCACATTAAGTAAACTGCTGTTCAGTCTCTTCCATTCTCCTGATGCCCCTTTTGCGGGCGAGATAGATGAAGAAGTCTGAATCATTTTTAGAAAGCTGCCTTCTATCAAAACTGACTATCAATTTAGTCCCACAGCCTCTACCAGTGTTGGAAGAAATGTCACTGGAAACATGGAGGCAGCTTAAAAGATGGTTTAATGATGTACAGGACCACATGGTTTGAGATCCTGGGCAAAAGAAAAAAGGGAGGAGATGCTGAGAGTGCTTGGGTTTTATGCCCTATCTGGACTTTTGAATTTGAGCTTGTATTCTGATTGGTTGTCAGACTCCCATGGGGCCATGCAGGGGTAACTTTGTAGGTTGTGTTTTGAGTTCCAGGCTTGGTTGAGCCTTGCTTGGTGATATAATCTTCCCAAGTGCCATGTAGTGATTTCTGTTGTTAGATGGGTCCTATTATGTCCTGGAGACCATGTCTTTTGTGTTGTAGATAAGATGGCCCAGGCCTTAATGGCCCATTAGCAAAGGGGGGTGAGTTTCTGCCTCCCCTTTTAGGGAAAATATTCTGCCCTTTTAATATTTCCTAAAATATTCCATTTTTCTAGGAGAGGGGTAGGTGCTAACTTCCTACACCAGGATTGCAAGTCCCAGCTTTCCTAGACATTTTGGGAACTAAACCTCTGATCTTTATATTTACTGGGCTTTTCTGACAATTCTAAAAGTTGATGGAATATGGTAAGTATAGTATCGTCATTGCTGCCCTAGAGTCTGGATAAAGATGTCTACTCCCTGCAGTTTTACTCTCCAATCCTGGGGCAGTTCTACTGGAAGGCAGGTGGCCAGGCCTAGGGGGTTGTTTAGCATGGAAATGGGATCACACATAAAGCAAGCCTGTTATTGCTATCCAGGGTCTCCTGATGTGCCTGGCAGCCTGCAAAAAGCAAGGAATCCAAAAGTCATTAAAAATCAAAAGTAACCAGGCACTGATGAGATAGCAGTAGGTAATCGAAAGAAAAACAGTGGGACTAGCATCAGCCTGGTGACTATTTTCATGCCCCATCAAGACTTCTTTGTTTCCCTGGCCTTTTTGAAAAAAGAGGTTTAGGGTTGAATTATGAGGGTTTTTTGACAACAGTACAGAAGTGGTTGCAGCTGATTTTTTTTCTCAGATGCTTTTTGATTTCTGGGTCTTGCTTAGAACTATATGTGATGGAGAAAACAGATGTAAAAAAACATACTGGAGACTGCATACCTTTCCTCCCTCTCTTTCAGATGTGACCAGGATTACACCTAGCTCATCTCTTTGCCTAATCTATCAACTGACCCTGCCTGCCTAGTGATAAGGCTCCCTGCAATCCAAATTAAAGAATAAAAACTTCATTTACCTGTTCCCAATACAGGCCAAGGGAAGTCCTAAGAATGAAATTACAACACAATAAGGTGAAAAACTACAAAATTCCATCCTTAATTAGGAACAACTCACCTAATTACCTCATCATTCCATCTTTTTAGCAATGGATTTCCCCAGCTCTGTTTTTCCCTCATAGTTAGGTAGTTTTGACTAACAAAATAATCTCATGTACATGAGCAAGGACTTGCCTAGTTTTTTCCAACATTTCTAATAAATCAGATCCCTAGAGTTTCTCGCCCTGTAGCCCTCAACTTCCACCAAACTATTAGTTCATTGTTATTATTTAAACTAGTGAAATATTGTTTTTGTAATAACTATAATAAATAAAAGACTAAATAATAATGAAGAAATAAATCAGAAGTTTAATTTCTTCTACCCTGTTTCCCTGAAAATAGGACCTCTTTAGATAATAATCCCAATAAGGCTTTTGAGTTCATGCGCTCGAATCCCTTCCTCGAAAATAAGCCCTCCTCAAAAATATTGCAACACAGCAGCAGCTATGAGGTGACCACGCTTGCTGCTTCCTGCATCTCAAAAATAATAAGACCTCCCCCAAAATAAGGCCAAGTGCTTATTTCAGGAGTCAAAAGAAAAATAAGACCCTGTCTTATTTTTGGGAAAACATGGTAGCAATGATAGGCCATGATCTTTAAATGAGGTGTTGGGGTCACCCTCCAAAAAAGAACAAGTGGAACTGAGAAGGTCATAGATGTGATAATTTTTCAGAATATTACTTTTTCTTCATCATAACTGTAAATGATCACTAAATGAGGCAGTTGCTAAACAAGGATTACTTGTTCTGAAAGGCTTAGCTATTTGTCTTGAGGGTATGGATTTTATACAGATAGTCCTCAACTTACAACCACAATTGAGCTTGAAATTTATGTTAAGTGAAACATTTGTTAATGAATTTTGCCCCATTGTTCGACTTTCCTTGACACAGTTGTAGCAGAAAATGAGACAAGACCAGCTCTTTGTCAGAGGGAGAGGTTTATTTGCGCAAAGGTTCAAGAGCGATTGGTCAAGCAAAAACCTGAACCCCGAAGGGCAGTTGTTTACAGTCTTTTATACTCTTAGACAACTTATTGATCATCCCAAAGTACCTGGCCTTCCTGTGTCACGTAGACCCCTTTCCTGTGTCATGTAGACCTCGTACACAATCTCCCAAAACAGAGACATGACATTCATTACTCATTTACCTCCCCACAGGAGGTATTGGTACCAATATCCTGTTTCATTTGTTTTAGTTAGGTGAAGCAAACAGAACAACTAATCTTAAGGGTAATCATTACTTTTTCCCATTCCACAGGGTAAAGAAACTTTAACACCCAAATAATCTGTCTAGTTATCAAATTCTCTTTTATTCCCCCCTTTGAAACTCTTCTGCCTTTTTAGGAGGAGTTTCACAATTTTCTGTACCCGTTATTCTCTCATATTCCCACATTGCCATCACCTGTGTCACTGCCTCCCTTTTTGCTAATAATGATAGGCTGTTATGAAGATGGGGAGAATGCATGGGATGATGATACCACCTGTGGCAATTAAACCTATTAGAGCCATTATAGCTTGCAGACCAGGCAGTTTAGGGAACCATCCACTAAAGATCTCTTTAAAGTTATATCCGCTCCATTTCTGGTTAGCATTATGAGTGAGTTGTCTCATTTCAATGGTCAATTGTTTAATGACTTTTGCTATTTCATCCATTTGTAAACAACAATTAGAAAGGTTAAATTTTCCACACACACCTTCCTCCTTAGCCAGGATATAATCCAGGGCCAATCTATTTTGGTATACAGCTATCCTGAGTTTGTCCGTGGCTCCAGATAATATGTTTAGGGCCTTATCTAACCTTTTACAAGCCAGATCCAACACCACTTGTAATCAGATAATTCTGTTTAACATATAGATAGGTGTCCGGTATCCATATGACCCATCCTCTGCCCACGTAACTCGCCCATAGGTACAGACTTTCTTTCCAAGTCCCAAACATCAGTCTTTTCCTCCCTCGCCAACTCTTTACAGGGGAAATTGGAAAATGCTGTTTCCATGTCCCTTCTACGCCTTTGCAGGCCTACCAGGTCATAAACGGGGACTCCTAGTACCTGCCTGGACTGGATGGGTAATAGGAAGAAGGAGGGCTTGATCCATCCAAGAACACAAGATCCTGACCAATTCCCTGGTAATCTCTCATATGCAAGGTTGCCACCTATCCAATGCATATTATCTGGGGCAATCCACACTTCTGATTTACTACCCAGATAATGAAGTATGGTGGTATCCAGGTTTTCAGGCTCTGTTCCATTATTGGGTGACATCCAGAATTTATATTCCTAGTCCCAGAGCCATAAACATATGAGGTCTCCCACCAGTACTCTCTGGTTTCTTGTAAAACAGTTCCTTCCCACTAAGTTGGTTGACAGAGTCCAGATAATACTGGCAAAGTGAGTTCTGGCTGTGATGTTTCTTGCTCTAAATATATTATTGAATATCTGTGGGCTAGCTTCCAAAACTTCCCATGGCCACTTTTCTCCCAATTTCGTACCCCCGCACACAAAACAGTTTCTTTTTTTTCCGTAAGAGTTTTTTTCGTTTTTCTGCCAATTGTACATACATATTTACAACTCTCTTGGGGAATTCAAGCAATTCTAATTTTTCATATTCCTGGTATTATGACTAAATATACTTTTGTGTATTTGTTTTAGTTTTTTTTCATCAATACTAGCCAACCCTATGGATCTTTTCCTTTTCTATCTATTACAATTCCAAATTCTTTATATTGTGGTCCATTTCCCAGTGATTAATTGGTGTATAAAAACCTTACACCCAACACACAAAACACAATTGATACAACAAGAAGAACAACAACAATATCCACAAGTACAATTACAAAACCAAGATATCCGGGAGGGCACGCAATGGAATTTGTTCAATCATAGTTTTCTGCAATTGAGGGAAGAGCATAGGCAACCACTCTGCTCTTCGTAACACAAAAATTAGTCCGAGTGCAAATATTACCCTTCCTATCGGTAGCATGATTGTCCACCAGTCCATTAAGTCCATTGAAACTTCAGCGGGTCTCTTTGGTGAGACTCCACCTTCCATTCCTTTAGGGCTGGCACAGGCTCTCTCATTCAGAAGTAATGAGTCCCTTTGTCAGCAGTTTGAAAAGCAGTCTCAGTAGTTTACAGGACAATTAAAGGTCCTTCCCAACTTGGAGTTTGTTTTCCATCTCTCCAGGTCTTTATCAGCACCCACTGTCCTGCTTTTAACTGGTGCACTGCAATGTTCAAGGGTGGCATTTTGCACATGAATGCCTTTCTGTCTTAAGAGAGAAAAACATCTGGACAATTCCTGGACATATTTTCTAAACATTTTGTCTTTTACTTCAATGTTTGGTAGACCTTCCCTTCCCATATTTGGTATTCCAAATAACATCTTAAATGGTGATATTCCCACTTCTTTCCTCTGGGTATGATATGTTCTAACAAAATTCTAATAGTAGAGTTTGCATTTGCATTTCCCCCTATCGAGTCAAATGATCCACAATAACCAACAAATATTTCATCCTTCCCATCCTATTCTTCATCCTCATCCATCAGTCAATCTACTTGCTGTTCCCTCTCTCTTTCTATTTCCTTTTGTGGACAGTTTCTAGAAAAATGTCCATCCTTTCCACATCTAAAACACTGAGTTTTTCCACTTTGTCCTGCCCGCATTCCTCTTTCCCTGCCTTGCCACCTTCCTCTCCATTATTCTCAATTTCCAAAGTCCCTTCTCTGTCTTTTCTGGTCTCCTAACTTCTTATCCATCATTACTCCTACAACTGGCAACACTTTCTTATCCTCTCTTCCATCTCTATTCACATATACTTTCAGAGCTTCTGTCACAATTTCCATTCCACATTTCCCATCTTTTAGATTTTTTTCTAAAAGGGCAGCAACTTGTGATGCCCCAACAAAGCATTCAAAATGCATTCAAACATAAAGACATTTAAGGAAGGGGAAAAATAGGGGTAAGAAAAGCAGCTTCAAAAGTAAAACAAACAATCTAAATGGAGTACTTTGGGTCCATGCTCTGAAATATATTTGGATCAAACTTTTGTGTCAATTATCTACTTTTAGTAAAATGTGAGTTAAGTTCAGATTCCATTCAGATCGAAGCAAATTCTCATTAAGTAGGTTAAAACACGTACAAATGCAAACAAAATCTTTCAAAATCATTTCTTTTTATATAGGTTTAGTTTAACATCTTAAACCTCAAAACTTTCCCAGAAATAACAAAATTAAAATTATATTCAGAGCAGAAAAGAAAATATATGAAAACCAAAACAATGAAAGGCAAAGCTACATGAGCAATCCACCCAGTAGCCCCTCCTTTCTCAGACAGAAGGTTAAAGAGAAAAAAAATGTTAAAGGGAGCAGAAAAGCCGCACTCCCCCCCCCCCTTTTCCTGCTACTGATTGTCTGAGGGGAATTGACCCTCCCCCATGGGATTAAAAGAGAGATATCACTGCTTAGGCTTTTGTGCCAGGGCAAAAATCAACCTAGGAAAAGCTTTCTTAAATTAAGTTAAGTCAAGGAGATAGTTTCAATCTAATTCTGAATGGGGTCTCTCTCTCTGTCTCTCTTTCTGTGTGTGTGTGTGTAGCTGCTTCTACATTATGGAAAATACAGATATTTTGGACAAACTTTCCCTCCCACTACACAGAAAGAGGACAAGGGGAAAAAAATAATAACCCACACAGGAATCTCACTCCTTTTTTTCCACTCTGCATTCTCTCAACAAATTTTCTCCGTTTCTTTAAGCAAAAGGGAACCAGTACATTCACACTAACTTTTACCATGAACATGCTCACATTTGCACTGCAATCAGAATGCTTGTGTAAATTAATTTCACACACAAAAATCCCATTTCATTCTTTCTTCATGCAAAGCAGTTATTACAAGTATTTCAGGGAGCTGTACATAAGCCAATGAACTCCATTTTATATTATTAAGGGATCTCAACTTCCCTCCAGGTCTGGAAATGATTACACACATACACATACATGCACACATACCATGAAACAACACTTTCAGGCCTGGGGGAGGTTCTGTCCCTTTAAATCTTCAAATTTCTTTCCTTTGGGAACATGTGGCTTATTCTCCAAGCAGTGGGGAAACTCAGAGAGCAGCTTAAATCCTAACTACACTCCCATTTCCCACAGCTTCAAGCCCAAGCTGGAAAGCTTATTTATTCTGCTAGCTTGGTTAAACATATCACAATCAATTCAATGCCATTCAATTCTACATGTTATTAGTATAGATACACACCTTATAATTTTTTTAACAGACATTACATCAAATTAATCAAGTCCGATTACCTAGGTCTTCCCATTCAGTCAGGCTTTATCTTATTACCTGCTAAATTTCTTACTTTTGCTCGAAGTTACGCCCGTTGTTCTATCTCCTTAAGCACTAGATTGTTAATACCTGTCTCTGCCCTGGGGTGTTCCGTTTCTATGTTGATCTCCCAGCAGCGCTGGCATATTTTTAAAGATCTGAGATTTATAGAAACAATGTATAGAGATGTGTGTCCACACATTGTTTGGCCAGGGTTCTAGGTTGGACCTCCCAGCAGGGCGCTGGCATATTTTTAAAGATCCAAAATATATGGAGACTTTCATTAACACATCGTTTGCATCTGGGTGGGGCTCAAGCTTTTCTTTTTAAAGACAACTATTACTGCTGCAACAGCTTTCTAACATATCTCTGTGAACTCCTCAGTCACTTTGGGGGGGGGAAAAAAACAAAAAAACAAAACTCAAGTAGAACTTCTCTTCAGTTCATCTGATGGTGGCCAGTTCCCAGGTTTGTTACAATTTGATGGACTAAGCTTATAACCCTAGGATCCAGAGTTCCCTCTGGGGGCCATCCTACACCAAAGGTGTGCCATTCTGACTCACAAAATATTTTTAAATTAGCCTGGGTTGCTGGGAGGTCCCCATAATCCCCATTATATGCCTTCTTAAAATTCTTCAACATACACTGGAGGGGTGTCCTTGGGACACTACCTCCTCCTCCCATGTTCTAAAATACTACCACTGACCCGCGGTGCTGGACACTCGACAGTCACCAATGGAAACTGCAGTGGTTTAACATCCCACACAACCTAACACGGACTTCATTAGGATCGACGTCCCAAGTCCAGGGTGGTGATCAGGCACCCTCTTCTACTCTCAAGCAGAGTAGGTACACACCACTATATTATACTTGCCTGCCGGCAGGTCTTGTATTCCCTCTCTTCCTGGCCAGGATTTGTTCTCCCTTTTCACACAAAGGGTCCTTGGGCTGACTGGGATTTCCCTCGATGGTGGAAGGTGTCCTCCCCCATTCCTCTGAAGCAAGAAGCCTCGTGGTGCCAGAGGTACCCGGGGCTTGGATCCTTCCGTCAGTGTGGGGTCCTGGTCATCCAGAGAGAAAGATCGCCTGGTTGTCCCACTCTGGGGTGCCAGAAATGTAGCAGAAAATGAGACAAGACCAGCTCTTTGTCAGAGGGAGAGGTTTATTTGCGCAAAGGTTCAGGAGGGATTGGTCAAGCAAAAACCTGAACCCCGAAGGGCAGTTGTTTACAGTCTTTTATACTCTTAGACAACTTATTGATCATCCCAAAGTATCTGGCCTTCCTGTGTCATGTAGACCACTTTCCTGTGTCATGTAGACCTCGTACACAATCTCCCAAAACAGAGACATGACATTCATTACTCATTTACCTCCCCACAGGGGGTATTGGTACCAATATCCTGTTTCATTTGTTTTAGTTAGGTGAAGCAAACAGAACAACTAATCTTAAGAGTAATCATTCCTTTTTCCCATTCCACAGGGTAAAGAAACTTTAATGCTCAAATAATCTGTCTAGTTATCAGATTCTCTTTTACAGTGGTTAACTGAATCACTGCAGTTGATAAGTTAGTAACCTGGTTGTTAATTGAATCTGGTTTCCCCATTGACTTTGCTTGCCAGAAGGTCGGAAAAGGGGAAAACATGACCTTGGGACACAGCAATGGTCATAAGGATGAGCCAGTTGCCAAGCACTCAAATTTTGATCGCATGATCATGGGGATGCTTCAAAGGCTGTCCCTGTGAAAAATAGACATAAGTCACTTTTTTTCAGTACTGTTGCAACTTTCCTTAAATGAACTGTTGTAAGTCGAGGACTACCTGTATTATTTTTTACATTTGCATTTATATGCAGGTTAAACATAAGGTATGAAAATTATTGATACTCCAATAAAAAAGGCTGTTCCATTAACAGATATTGACAGTTTTTCTTTCAGATTTCAGTTGAACTGCTGCATATATAGTTCCCCAAAACTGCTCACAATTTACAAAAGTAGGAGGACCAGATAATTAATACAGAAAAGGCTCTGTGCTCTTCTATTTGTAGATGGTGATTTCCTCAACTCCATTGCTGTAGCAAAGAAGGAGTGCAGAACTGCATAGCTCCTATTCTTTTTCACAGCAGTAGTGATGAAATGTTAGAAGAACAAATTGGTTCAAATTGGGAAACAAGTATGTCAAGGTTATTTACTGACATCCTTTCCATTTAACTTATATACAGAACATATGAAAATGCTGGATTGGAAGAAGTTGGAATTAACATTACAGAAAGACATGTTAACTTCACTTATGCTGATAAAACCACTTTGGTAACGAATCAAGGAAGGCTTTAAAAAAATACCTTGTTCAAAGATGACTGCAAAAGCCCGTTGGCTCAATTTTTAAAAAGTAATCTGCTAGTGAGAATTCATCACGGATGAATCACAGTAGTGGAAGAACAGCAAACTTTGTCTTCCTAGGCTCAAAAATCTACAGGGATAAATAAAACCCCTGCTTTTTGCGAGAGCTATAGCAAATTAGACAAAATATTGAAGTATAGACATCACACTGTCAAGGAATGTACATCTTGTCAAGGTCATGGTCTCTTTAGCCGTAACACATAGCCGTAAAAGCTGGACCATCCGGTAGGCTAAATGAAGAAAAATGGGTGCTTCTGAATTATGGTGCTGGAGAAAATCCTAGGGAGTATTTTGGACAGCAAAAACAAATCTAGATGAAGTCACTTTTAGATGAAGTAAAATCAGCTCACTTGAATCATGGATTTAAAGCGAATGCACTAGCAAGAATGTTTGGCGAAGTCAGTGCTGTTG
This sequence comes from Thamnophis elegans, assembly GCF_009769535.1. Lineage (NCBI taxonomy): Eukaryota > Metazoa > Chordata > Lepidosauria > Squamata > Natricidae > Thamnophis > Thamnophis elegans. The sequence continues at coordinate 49,086,757 of NC_045542.1, read as the reverse complement.
AAAAAAAACAAGGCAATAGACAAGATGGCACCAATAACTAGCATGACCTGCAAAAACTGAAAGCAGCAATTACTGATCTAATCCATCCCATGAAGAATCAGAAGCAGCTGAACAAGAGGCTGATTATCAATACCAAACCAATTTGCAGCTGAGCAATGGGATGAGACGGTTGTAAGGATGAAAAGTGTGAAACATTATTTTTTCCTCTTTCATAAATTTTCCTAAGGCATGCTGCTTTTTACTGGCAGCAAAGAAGGAATAGTTTCCTTGGTAGGCATTATTAACCCTCAAATTAAATTGGGAACAAAGATTTCTATGAACTCTGGAAGAGGATTCAATTATAAATGAAGATGTTCCTCTTGGGACTGTTGAAAACTCTGAGAAGTTAGGGCAAACTTTTAATTTCAGCCCTTGTTTGTCTTCTCCCTAATAGTTCTAAAGGCCTTGCCATACAAGGATCCTGGATCAGTTCAAAAGCCACTCTAGATCCACATGGTTTGTTAGAGAATAGTTTAGTTTAGTTTAGTTTATTTGGATTTATAGGCCGCCCTTTTCCCTGAGGGGACTCAGGGCAGCTTACAATCATTAGGGGGGGGGGGTGAAATTCAAAACAAACAATATGTGAACAAAATAAATAAGGTAATAAAAAACACAACTTGCATTCAACATTCACACTCGGGTGGGGCAAATCGAAGACTTATCCCCAGGCCTGTTGGGATAGCCAGGTCTTAAGGGCTGTGCGGAAGGCCTGGACGGTGGTGAGGGTGCGTATCTCGACGGGGAGATCGTTCCACAGGGTCGGAGCTGCAACAGAAAAGGCTCTCCTCCGTGTAGTCGCCAGTCGGCATTGACTGGCAGATGGGATTCGGAGGAGGCCCAGTCTGTGCGATCTTATCGGTCGGAGGGAGGTAATCGGCAGAAGGCGGTCTATCAAGTACTCAGAATAGAACCAATATATGGTGCATTCAAAACTAATCTTTCTTTTACATACTCTAATATTTAAATCCTTGAGGTGCTTTTCCCATTTGAAAGAATTCTTATGTCACATATTTCCTGACTTCTGAGTATCAACTGCCTCAAAGAAAGATTAGCTTAACATCTTTTAATCTCCCCTGTATACGAACGAGGATTTTGAATTTGCATACCAAGCAAATGCATGCAACATGAACCCAGGGCTTAGGGTGGGTTGCAGAATTGTTATCAGGAACCTCAATTTGAATTAGGACAATTGCTTTTACTGCTTGTTCCTGGTATTGTGAGAGCTATAGGACCGAATTCAATCAAGGTCTTCAGCTGTTTTTGAGGACATTTTCTTCTTCTGCCTTCAAATCAGACTTAATTCCTGGTGGCTACCTGGGCAGCTCCTGGTTTTCTTGGAAAGATATTTCAGTTTGTTATAGCCTTCTTCCTTGGGTTGAGAGAGTAACTGGCCTAAGGTCACTCACCTGGCTTTATGCCTAAGGCAGGAATAGAACTTATAGTCTCCGAGTTTCTATTTTAGTCATTATGTCAAACTAATTCTTTTTGAGGCATTAGTAAATGGAATCTATGGAGGTTTGGAAATACATAATTTTTCTTACTTTTAGTTTTAAAATTAATTTTAATCAATGGGTGAATGAGTGGAAATGAATGGTGAAATCCAAAACACTAAAATAACTATGGGGGTTATATTTATTAATTAATTTTATTGGCTCAAATACAAAGAATTTATGCATTTCAAGTACTAAATTATATTTTAGTTGGGGCTCCCTTCATGAGGAGTGGGGTCAGAACACCTCCCTGTTCTCTCTTCCATATCAGTCTCTACATTTCAGTTACAATAAATAGAAGGACTCTGAGGGAGGGAATGAAGTTTATTAGATCATCTTCCATTACCTTCTTACTTCAACACCTATTCCCACCTGGCCATCAACCTCACATCTGAAAATGGCTAATTAATTAATTAAGATGCAGGAAAGCCACTGGCAGTAAGCCGATTTCCTTGAATTGCTGAAAAACCATCAGTTGATGGATTCTCCCTCTGGCTTCCAATATTACCACATTGGAATTAATACATTCTAGATATCTACAAATTAAAATGGTCCTAATATTATCCTTGCAGTGGAACAAATCTTGAACATATAAAAGCAAATGTGATATAATTCTAGAAAAGTCTCTAGAAAATTATACGCATGGATCCTTTGAGATTACACAGTAATCTTGATGCAAGTATCTGTATCAAGCTACATGCAAGCTACATCTGCTGTTTCAGATAGATCTCTACCTAAGAAGGTCACCATAAAAATTTAATCTCAAAGATAGAGGGCTAATCTAAAGGATAGATGAGCACAGGGGAAAGATTAAGTGAGCTTTAGTAAGTTCCAGCTCTTGCAAAATGAATTTCATAGTGAACAAATATCAAAATAAAAACCAGTGTAATATGAGGCTGTTTATGAATTCGTTTCAGCTATCTCTAATAATAAAGGGTAACTGACATCAAGAGATTAAAATCTGGTTTGGATCAGAAGGAATCTACACAATAGCAACTGTCCTGGGAGCACCTTTTGATCTCCATAAAGTCACTTAAAAAAGAGATCCTTAAACTGAGCTCAAATTCTAATAACTGCATCACTTTGGGGGATTTTTTTGGCAGCATTACACAAATGAGTTACTATTTTGTAAATTATAACTTTTTATTTCTTGGAAGCTTGGTACATTATTGATAAATTCCACCTACTTTGTATATTGGGTCCCAAGCAGAGGTGGTGTTCAGCAGGTTCTGACCAGTTCTGGAGAACTGGTAGCGAAAATTTTGAGTAGTTCGGAGAACCAGTAAATATAACCTCTGATTGGCCCTGTCCCCATCTATTCTCTGCCTTCCGAGTTCCAGCTGATTGGGAGGGAATGGGAATTTTGTAGTAACCTTTCCTTGGAGTGGGGTGGGAATGGAGATTTTACAGTATCCTTCCCCTGCCATGCCCACCAAGCCATACCATACCCACAGAACTGGTAGTAAATTTTTTTTTGAATCCCACCACTGGTCGCAAGGTCTACGGACACAGATTTATAAACACGTTAATGTCAAAAAATGACTGCATTCTCACACCATTTCTACCATCATTCATACAGTTTTACTTTATATAGTTAGTATGAGTATGCTACTATTTGCTTTTTTCTAGGAATCATTCAGGATTTTTTTCAGGATAACATAATTAACCTCTTCTTGGCATCCTATTTTTCTTCTGGGGAACCACTCATCATGAGAAACCACCAAAGGCAATACAAATAACATGTCCCTAACTAACATTCATCTTAGTACTGTTTTTACTACAGATCCATTTTGTTTCTTAAGTGTTATAAGTGGATAGCAAAGGGAAATAGATCGTTGCATAACGGAATGATACATAAAATTATAACATGGATCTTGATTCCTTTTCAGTATGTAAGATTGGGGTGTATCTCTAGCATCCTGAAAGCTTACACTGTGTACCATTCAGTGCAACATTTCCCTTGTTATTAAACAAATCATTGCTTTAGAACAGGGGTCTTCAGCGTTGGCAACTTTAACACTTGTGGACTTCAACTACCAATTCGCTGGCTCAGGAATTCTGGGAGTTGAAGTCCATAAGTCTTAAAGTTGGCAAGGTTGGAGACTCTGCTTTAGAACACAGAAAAAGATCCCCTTCCCCCAGAAAAACAAAGTTAGCTCCAGGCTAGCAGCTTCCTTCACAGGTTTTACTACTTAGATTTTCTTAGAATTACTTCAAGGTGTTTAAGCAATCACTTAATTTCTACCCCACACTAGATATTCACTCTATTCCATTCAAAAGCATTTGGTTTTCTCATCATCTTCTTAACCTCCATTCCTGGCAATGGCTCTTCTCTGAGCAGGTCTGTCACTTTTAAACATTATGTAGATATTTCAGGTTCTGCTTGACAGCATTCCTTAAGCCCTAGAACTTGTCCTTCTCACTAGTTTATTTCAACATATGGTAATAATAATAATGAAACTGTTGATTAAATGAGATAATCTATTTTATGTGCCTGCAATTTCAGGGCATGCTATATTTTAAGAGCAAGCAGCTTCACTTTTATATGGCAAACACTAACTGAGGATACATCCATAACACACTCATTTGTACCTAAGTAAGCAAGACTCCTAAATCAATATATGCCCAAGATTTAAACCTAAATTGCTTTCACATTCTGGGGAAAACTGGAACCCATTTCACACAGTGAAACAGTGACAAATTCAACATCTCTGTTTTTGTGATATATTTTTGTGGAATGGAATGTGAGAATGAGAAGGGGCCTTCAGTGATCTCTGGGCTTGATTGTTTTCTTGCAGATGTTTCATTACCCAAACTAAGGTAGGTAAGATTATCAGTGCTAGCAGGGAGTGGGATTTGCTCTCAATTTATATTCTAATCTAGTGGCTTGCCCTGTTTGGTGGGAGTGGTCTAGGTGTTGTTTTTTGGTTGGGCTCTTTACTGTTTTGTTGGGCTCTTTGACTGTGGTATTGTTCACTTCTTGACTGTGGGTCTGATAGTAATCTTGGTGTTGATTGCTGATGGGGAGATGTTTTGATTTTTTTGGTTCCCTTTTTGATAGTTTCTTTTAGACAGTATGTAGATGCTGTTTATGTCTATGTGTCTATTCCCTGTGAGAATGACCTTGGGGGAGGGGATGCTGCCTAGGGAATGGTCAGATAAAAGGGGGAAGAGCCTTCAACTGAATAAGAAAGAAACTTAGAAAGGTTCTGCTCTGGGGGCTTCCTGGGAGGAGCTTACTGGTGGAAGCAGCAAAAAATCAGCTGCCTCCGAATTCCTGGCTACGTACCTGATTAGAGGATCTTCCATCTGACGTCTTATCAGGTTTTCTTATCCTTCAGGCAAGAGGGAAAGAAGAAACTGTTTTGCTGGCAAATGCTCTTCGAATTTTGCAGCTTTTGTGCTTGCAAGGAAAGGGGGGCTAGCCCAAGGCAGAACGGCTGTCCGTGCTGGGAACTTCAAACTGCCTTGTGCAGGACAAAGTAGGTCCCTCCCACTCTGCTCTAAGTTTTGTTTGATTTAATCTTATCACGAGCTGAATCCGTTTACTGCGAGGACAATAATTGCTTATCAACATTTTAGCTTCTTCTCTTTTTCTCCTCCGAAAAATTATTTACTCAGAGGCTTTTAAAATGGCGCCGAGCAGGCTGGTTTCTCCGGTAATAACGAACACTTTTTGCTAATTCTCACAAGACTTCAAAAGAATTCAAAACAAAAGAGATAGCTTATCATATGTTTTGGTTTCACAATAGAAGAATTTTACTCCTTCATTAACTTTGCTTATTTGGAAGTTAAATGGTGATGAATCTGTTGAACGGTCTTGTTACAATGTTTACTCACTGAAACTTTTGCCAAGCCTTAAACTTCAAAATAAAAGCCTCTTTACTTAAAGCTGCATATTTAGGCAATAGAGTTTTATTAACTGCAGGCAGACAAATTTTGAAATGGCCTCAAAACCAAATATTAACTTGAAGTCGTCACCCTCTACTTCCAGGGGCACATCCTCAGTGCCTGGTACAAAGCTGCAGCCTCCGCTTCCTACGCCCCCTGCTGGGGATGTGTTAACGAAAGAATTTTTTCTGAGTAATCTAAGCGAGGCTTTTAATGCACAGACAATTAAAATGGAAGATAAATTTAGAGATAATAGAGAGGAGAGAAAAGAGGAAATAAAAGAAATGAAAGAAGAAATTAAAAGTGAAATTAAAAGTGAAATAAAAGGACTTAAACAGGAGTTGTATGAGAAATTTGAGGCTAAGGTTGATAAAATTAGAGACGACATGCTGAGTCTTGTAACTGTATTAACAGAACATATTTCTGGAGTGGAAGATACTCTAGAGGTTCTTAATGATGCCAATGCTAACTTGACATTGAAAACAGAGGTGGTGGAACAAAAAGTGGAAAATGCTGAAAAAGAAATTATTATGATACAGTACCGACAAATGGAGTTCGCATTAAGAGTAAGGGGGCTGCGTGAGGAGAAACAGGAGAACCTGAAACAGATCCTATCGGAAGCTTTTGACCGCCTGATGGGAAGACCAGGGACCAACCAAGGCTGGCAAATTGACAAAGCTTACCGCGTTAACTCCTGGCTGGCAAAGCAGAAGCAGCTTCCTCGAGACATCGTTATATATTTTACTACAAGAGAGTTCAGAAATATGGTACTGCAAGCGTCTTATAACACTAAGCTTCAAATTGGCGGTCAAGACCTGGCTGTTTTGAAAGAGATACCACCTCAAATGTTAAGAGCCAGAAGAGACTACGCTTTTTTGGTCGAAGAACTCAGAAATCGTCAGATACAGTATAGATGGGATGCACCATTTGGCATCATATTTACATTTGATAAGCAAAGGTACCGCCTCAACTCTGTATGGAAAGCCCGAGATTTTTATTATAATATATTGAAGGCCGGACACCCTGCACCATCTGGACCTAGAGAAAGACCACAAGAAGGACAGGATAGACAGCAAACTACACAACCACTAGACAAGATGGAGCATCTCTCTTCTCTAGAAGTGCAAGGTGCTATGGAACCAAGACCTAGCCGCATGACTACTAGACGTATGGAGAAACAAGCTAAGAGGCAACAGCATCAACAATCATCGGCCATCGATCAAGGAACTACAACAACAAATCTGGAAGCAGTGGGAGGAGCTAGACCTAAGGTTAAACAGGCTGTGCAGGAAGCTCTAAAAATGCTTCAACCAACCAAAGATGACAACTAAGATTTTAACATGGAATGTCAACGGACTGAACTCTCCACAGAAGAGGAAGAAAATATTTCATTATCTTAAACAGTTTAAGAACGATGTAATTTGTTTGCAAGAAACTCATATCAAGTCAACTGATCAAAAATATTTGATCAACTCAAAACTTGGTCAACATTTTGCAGCTTCTGCTATGGAAAAGAAGAATGGTATAGTTGTATACTTAAGAAAAGATATGAAAGCTGAATTAATAGAAGCAGATCCCTTCGGAAGATATATTGCTTTAGACTTAATCTTAGAAGGGAAAAAGACATTACTTTTGGGAATTTATGCTCCCAATCAACAGCAAGATAGATTCTATAGAAATCTTCATGCTAAATTAGTACAGTGGGACTATAGTTCCTGTATACTATTGGGTGACTGGAATGGAGTGATAGACACTAAGAGAGATAAGAAGATTTCCCGCCTAAATACCAAGATGCGAGCAAAGTTACCCAAATCTTTCTTTGACATTATGGATGATTTTGAATTGAGAGATATCTGGCGAGAAAGAAATGCAGAGGAATATGACTTCACTTTCTTCTCGGACAGGCATCAATCCCTTTCAAGGATCGATTTTATTCTAACCACTAATGATTTGCTTTCTAGGGTCAAGAAAACAAAGATTGCAGCTAGAGTCCTTTCGGACCATAACCCAGTTTGGATGGAGTTGGGAAGGGTAGTGCAGGCAAGAAAGTTTTGGAGACTGAATGAAAATTTATTTAGATATGAAAACTATATTAATGATTGTAAAAAATTACTATCTGAATATTTTGTTTTGAATATGAATAAGGGTACATCTATGGAATTTGTATGGGATGCAAGCAAAGCGTATATGAGAGGAGTTTTGATGAATATAAATAAAACACATAGAAATAAGCAAGGGTTAAAACGAACAGAACTGGAAGAGGAAATTAAGAGAAAAGAGCTGGAGTTAACAAGGAAACCAGACGATACAAAGGTTAAGGAAGCTATTAACATATTAAAATCTCAATTTGACATGTTGATCTCTGACCAGGTAGCTACTAATTTATTATATGCAAAACACAATACTTTTTGTAATGCAAACAAACCTGGCAGATGGTTAGCTTATCAGATTAGGAAAAAAAGGAAAACTCGAAATATATCTAAACTGATTTACAGAGGGAAGGAGGTGTTCCAACAGGAAGAGATTCAAAAGGCTTTCTGGGAATTTTTTACAGAACTGTATAAAGGGGATAAAATTAATGGTTTAGACATAGACAAATATTTAGACAAGGAGAAAATACCTTCAGTTAGAGAAGAACACAGGCAAAAATTGAATCAACCAATAACCTCGGGGGAAATCCTGCAGGTAATTAAGCAATTAAAGCCAGGGAAAGCACCAGGTACAGATGGCTTGACAGCGGTTTACTACAAAAACTTACAGTTAGAAATGGTAGAACCTCTTAGAGAATTATTTAATATGATTCAAACGGAAGGTAAAGTCCCTCCATCTTGGAAGACAGCGTTTATATCTTGATACCCAAAGAAGATCAAGATACTACTCAACCCAAAAATTATAGACCCATTTCATTACTGAATGTAGATTATAAAATTTTACTAAAATATTAGCAAATAGGTTAATGTTGGTCATTCAACAATTGATACATACGGACCAAACAGGTTTTATACAAGGGAGACAGATGAAAAGTAATGTCAGATTAATTATTAATGCATTAGAATATTTGGGAAAGAACAACCAGATCCCTGCTGCGTTTATATTTTTGGATGCTGAGAAGGCCTTTGATCGAGTTAACTGGCAATTTCTGCTGAAGATATTGCAAAAAATGCAGATAGGAGATAATTTTTTACAGTCAATTAAAGCAATATACCAACAGCAAACAGCACAAATCATAGTCAATGGAAGTTTAACAGACTCTTTTCAAATTGGAAAAGGTACAAGACAGGGTTGTCCTTTGTCCCCATTATTGTTTATTATAACTTTGGAAGTATTGTTGAATAAAATACGGGGCTTGGATGGTTTAAAAGGGATCAAGATTAGGCAGCAAGAATATAGAGTCCGCGCTTTTGCGGATGATTTGGTCATAATATTGGAACAACCGCAGGAATCCAGTATGGTTTTAATGAATACGATTAATCAATATGGTCAAGTGTCTGGCTTTAAAATAAACTTAGGAAAAACCAAAATATTAGCTATAAATATGAATATTAAACAAAAGGAAGAATTAGGAGTGATGCTAGGATGTGAGGTAGTTAAAAAAGTCAAATATCTTGGAGTTAACATTTTAACTTCAAATGGGAAATTATATAAGCATAATTATGAACCACTTTGGCATAGCATACAGACAGAGATGAAAAAATGGGAGAAATTGCACTTATCTTTGCTGGGCAGGATAGCGGCAGTGAAAATGAACATTTTACCAAAATTTTTATTTCTTTTCCAAATGTTACCTATACTTAAAAAAGATGCGAACCTTTTAGAATGGCAGAAGGGTATCAACAAATTTGTGTGGGCAGGAAAGAAGCCGAGGGTAAAGATGAAAATAATGCAAGATGTACGCGAGAGAGGAGGATTGAAACTACCTAATTTAAAACTATATTATGATGCAGTGGCATTATCTGTAATTAGTGATTGGATTCATTTAACCAATGATAGAATATTGAACATTGAGGGACACGATCTGGTATTTGGTTGGCATGCTTACCTGTTATTCAACAAAAAATTGGATAAGAACTTTAAAAGTCATATTTTGAGAAATGCTTTATTGCGGGTTTGGAAGAAATACCAATATAAATTAAATGACAAGATACCCATGTGGGCAATTCCTAGACATGCAATTGAAAATATGAATACAGCACAAAAACAGGACAGATTTACTTACAGACAGCTTCTTACCCCGGAAAGGGGGGTATTACAATTAAAATCTTTAGAGGTATTAAAAGAGGAGAAGGTAGTTCAAACATGGTTCCAGTATGGGCAATTACAGGCTAGGTGGAAAATAGATCAAAAAATTGGCTTTATTCAAGTTGAGGATAATCTGTTTAAACAAATAAGAGATCAAAGCTTAATGCATATAAAGAGGATATATAATGTATTAATACAGATGGATTCGGAAACAGAATTAGTTAAAGATTGTATGATAAAATGGGCTCAAAATATTGAGGAACCAATAATGTTGGATACATGGGAAAGAATTTGGGTAAGAAATGTGAAATTTACACAAGCTCAAAATCTGAGAGAAAATTTTTACAAGATGTTTTATAGATGGCATTTAGATCCTAAAAAGTTGGCTTCTATGTATCCGAATGTACAGCCTAAATGTTGGAGGTGTGGTTCTCTCGATGCTACATATTATCATATATGGTGGACCTGCCAAAAGGTTAAGGCATTTTGGATAAAAATATGGTGGGTCATGCAAAATGTTTTTAAAAAAAGGATAAAGTTTATTCCTCAGTTATTTTTACTAGGTATATGTACTGATTTTACAGTGGTAGAGACCAATTTGATTCTGCACCTGATAACTGCAGCAAGACTGTTGGTGGCGCAATATTGGAAGAAGGAAGACTTGCCTACAATCCAAGAATGGACATTGAAAGTAACAAACTTAGCTGAAATGGAAAATTATACGCATGGATCCTTTGAGATTACACAGTAATCTTGATGCAAGTATCTGTATCAAGCTACATGCAAGCTACATCTGCTGTTTCAGATAGATCTCTACCTAAGAAGGTCACCATAAAAATTTAATCTCAAAGATAGAGGGCTAATCTAAAGGATAGATGAGCACAGGGGAAAGATTAAGTGAGCTTTAGTAAGTTTGGTTGGGCTCTTTACTGTTTTGTTGGGCTCTTTGACTGTGGTATTGTTCACTTCTTGACTGTGGGTCTGATAGTAATCTTGGTGTTGATTGCTGATGGGGAGATGTTTTGATTTTTTTGGTTCCCTTTTTGATAGTTTCTTTTAGACAGTATGTAGATGCTGTTTATGTCTATGTGTCTATTCCCTGTGAGAATGACCTTGGGGGAGGGGATGCTGCCTAGGGAATGGTCAGATAAAAGGGGGAAGAGCCTTCAACTGAATAAGAAAGAAACTTAGAAAGGTTCTGCTCTAACTAATCACACAGCACAAATGTGTACTTTCAGACTTCCAAGATAGCAATAGCACTTAGACTTATATACTGCTTCGTAGTGCTTTACAGCCCTCTCTAAGCAGTTTACAAAGTCAGCATTTCCCCCCCCCCCCAACAATTTGGTCATCATTTTATCGACCTTGGAAGGATGCAAGGCTGAGTCAACCTTGAATCATTCAGAATGGAAGTCCTGGGATGAGCAGTGAGCTAGCCCTGTTTATATAACCTTATAATACAATAGAAATAGTTCATCTTGTTTTGTTTCCTGTCTGGACTACCTAGGAAGCTGATAAGTCCCCAGGGTTCACAGTAACAAGGTCAAGAGGTAGAAACCAGTGGTGAAATTCAATTTTTTTACTACCGGTTCTGTGGGCATGGTCTGGTGGGCATGGTAGGGGAAGGATACTGCAAAATCCCCATTCTCTCCCCTCTCTGGGTCCAGTCAGAGGTGGTATTTGCTGGTTCTCTGAACCACTCAAAATTTCCGCTACGGTTCTCCAGAATCTGTCAGAACCTACTGGATTTCACCCCTGGTAGAAATCTATCTTTATTAGGAATCTAGGAAAATCTTCATAATTGATGTAAGGCACTATTTCAAACCTTTTAGCAATCAGAGGCTTAGTCAATGTGCCTCCAAAGAGAAGCCAGACACTGTAGAATTCTGTAGGACCAGAGGGATAGAGATGGAGAACCTACTCATCCCAATCCTCCAATCAGGAGAGCAAGGATGGGAACCAAAGCTCATTTCTTTGTTGTAGGATGCTGTTTGATTTGCTTCTCCTGCTGTAAAGTTTCAATTCACAAGTATTGTGGGAAAGGCCCTGCTATGTAAGACAGCCTGGAGAATAATTGCAGTTTGTGGGCTCTACAAATGTAGATTGGGTTCCCCCTATCAGGCCGCTGATATCAATCAAAAATATCCAGAAATCTTTTTTTATAGAAAGAAGTATTTCCTTTAAAATTAAAGATATATCTGCATCCTGGCAGGGGATTACTGGGCTGTTTTTAAATTTCACAGGTTAATTTAGATTTTAGAGGAAAGGGAAAGCCTTTCTGCTCTTACCAAATTCCAACAAACAGTTCTCCATCCATCAGCCAAGGAAGGAGTGATTAAGCAAACCAGGGAAAAGCTATGTTTATTGTCTATGTTGTTGTTGTTGTTATTATTATTATTATTATTATTATTATTATTATTATTCAAATGTTTGTATCTGGCAGAGAAGAGAGGGGGATAGTCAATAGAGAGCATGATACCTTATTGTAGCCAGAGTGTTATGAATTTGTTTGGTAGGAAGTACGCTGCACAGACTGCAACTGGTCAAATGTGCATAAGGATTTTAGCCTCAAAATGAGCTTCTCTCTCTCTGTTTTCTGGGACCCATTTTGCCTGCAGAAGCTTTGAATTCCTGCAGCTGCTATGTAGAGCTTTTTAAATTATGATACAAGAAACAGGTGATCACCGGAGCCTTTTAAATCACATTTATTAACAGATGCAGAAAAAATACAAATAAAACCATATTCCCTCACCACCCGCAACTCCAACCGCCATTGACACAGAGAGTAAACCCATCGCTTGCCTGCCTGTCCCCCCCTCCAGGTGCCTCCATAGAACTTATAGGGAAGGACACCTGCTCAAGTCTCATGGGATAGTACAGTCAGTGGGGTCCAAAGAGACAGTGACATCCGCCTTGCACTGAATGACGCTGGGCACATCAGGCAGTAGCTGGCAGCTTTGCAGTTCTGGAGCCACTTCCTTCACACACACTGCCTGGAGAAAAGACAAAAGACAGGAAGGAAAGATAAGTGCAAGAGCAGATACTCCACCTGAGCCTCCTTTGTCCAGGGCATGTACTTATTTGGGAATATGCCCTATGGGCTTCTTATGTAATAGATTTCTTGGAGAGGAGTAGCAGCTTGTGAAGTTGGGGCTGTTGGTCTCCCTGAGCTTTTAACAATTCTACTGATACTCCAAAGAGCCACTTTAAGTGAATGTAAGCCCCACTGAATGGCACTGAATTTATGGTACTTCTGGAGAAGTACATCTTGCATGGTGATGCAATATGAATAATGATACATATGCTTAATAGAGCTAACATTTTTTGTTGCTCATAATTTTCCTTTTTTTAAAATTAGATTTTTTTATTAGTTTATCAAAGTATAAAATACAAAGAAAAAAGTAGTGAAAAACTAAGAAAAGGGGGAGGGAAAAGAGGTATAATATACAGGGAGAAAAGGAAAGAAAAAGGCACCAACTTCCGAATCTCTTTAGCACAGAAGATAACATTACAACCACAACTTTCTGCTTTTCCACAACAGTATGTACAAGCCATTTCTATAACAAAAAACCCATCTTAAGTTAACAAAGGCAAAATCAAATTTCATTTTTTTGTTTCATTACAAGCACAAAATCTGGAAGCAATTTCAGAATAGGAGCAAGATTAGATCTCTTTGGATAAAAGAATCAATTTAACCATCTCTGCTTCTTGCTCATAATTGCTACCAATTTCCTATCTCAAAGATGTGTTTTCCAAAGGGCAACTGGGCTTCGTTTTATCCTTGAAGTCATTTCACTTCTCATCCAGGAAGCTTCTTCAGTCAGAATTGAAGAAACTTCTTGGTTGAGAAGCGAAAACATATTCAAGGAAAAAAGTCCAGTTGTCTTTTGAAAAACGCATCTTTGGGACAACGATGACCTAGGTGACCAAGAATCTCCACAGACGGATTTCCTATGTTGTTTTCACTTTTGGTTAAAATGAGGAAAACTACGAATTGGGAATGGAGCTGCTATAGTACATATTGTGGTCAAATAAAATGCAATACAGCACAGGGCTAACATAGACCACTGAACATAAAGTAGATGCATCAGAGACAAGATTTCCCCATTTATTTGTACCCATTCCCTGTGTTCTTATTCATGTTTATTCTTATTCCTGTTATCTTATACATGAGTGACTAAATAAATAAATGAATAAAATATTCACCCTCATCGACGGGCGCCCCTAAGCATCTTCCCTCTCCCCCGAGTTTACTCTCCGTCCCATTCCCGGAGCAACTTCTTACCAGGTTGCGCAGCCCGCCGAAATTCTGCCGCGACTCGGACATGGTGAGAGAGGATGCGGCGGGGCCGTCCTCGGCGCTACTGTCCGCAGCGCCGTTGTCGTCGGAGCGGCGCATGTAAGGTGAACGGCGGATGCCGGAGAGCAGCCCCGACGCCCTGCCCACCGAGTAGTAGCTGGGGCCGGCCGCCTGCTTGTACCACGCCCCGGCGGGAGGGCTGAGCAGCAGGGCCAGGGTGAGGCAGAGCAGCGCCAGGATCGGTGGTCCGCTCATGCTGCCAAGGGCTTGAAACGGCTGGGCTGGGAGGTCGCCATCGGGCGCCTCCTTTTATAACACCGGGGAGGCAGAGAGCGGGGACCAGCCAGGCGGCTCAGAAGCCCCCGAACGGGCGGTAGAGACGAGCACGTGACGCCGCGCTCTCTTCGCGGGGAAGCTGCCTGCTCTGGCGGAGGGGGGGAGGGCGGCTGTTTTTTGCTTTAGTGCAGCGGGTCTTCAAACTTGGCAACTTTTAAGACTTGTGGCTTAGCTGGCTGGAGGATTCTGGGAGTTGAAGTCCACAAGTCTTAAAGTTGTCAAGTTTGGGGACCCCTGCAAGTTTAACTCTTTTCCCCGCGTCCGTTCCGCCGACTTCCCTCGCGAGCTGTGGGGCTCCGCCACAAGTCCGCCTCCCGTTTCTCCTTTGGCGGGAAGAAATAAGACTCGAAGAACGACGCGCTGGGCTCGCTCCTCCGTCGAGAGGATGAGGCCAGAGTGAAGGTTCCCTGGGGGCGGGGGAAAAAGCGCTGGCCCTCAACGACCGACGTTGCAGCAAACAACCGTCGCTAACCGAACCCAGAGAGTCATGGAAGGCCGTCCCCCCCTGCACTTATAGATGCACTGGAAACATATAACAAGATGATTTGTTAGCAGGATAGTTTGTGGCTGGTGGGAACGCAGTCCATATTCCTCTCACATCTTTCCCCAATATTGTTTAGTTTTAGCAGCATTGGCAACGAACTCTGACTTTGGCACATGAATCTATAGATAAATTAAGTGGTTTAGGTTTGTGTTTTATTTCTCTCAAATCTCCATGTGCAAACAATTTAAAATCTATTTTTTTACAAGTGGTTCTGATGGTTAAAAAGGGGTTAACTAGGCTGTTGACAAGCCCTTTCTGCAATTGTAGGTATTTATATGCAGTGCAAATATCTACATTTATTTCTGCCTGTTATACAGGTAGTACTCAACAACCACAGATTAACAGAGTTGGAAGGGACCTTAGGTTATCTAGTCCAAACCCTCCCTTCAAGCAGGAGACCCTACACGCTTTCTGACAGATGGCAGTCCAGTCTCTTCTTGAAAGCTTCCAGTGCTGAAGCTCCCACAACTTCCGAAGGCAACTTATGTTCCATTAGTTGATTGTTCTAACTCAGAAAATTTCTCCTTATTTCTAGGTTGAATCTCTCCTTGGTCAACCACAATTGAGCCCAGAATGTATATTGCTAAAAGATTTGTAAAGTGAGTTTTACCCCATTTTACAACCTTTCTTGCCACAGTTGCTAAGTGGATAGTTGCAGTTGTTAAGTTAGTAACATAGTTAAATGAATCTGATTTCCCCATTGATTTTGCTTATCAGGTCATAAAAGCTGTTCACTTGACCCTGTGACACTGCAACCATCATAAATATGAACCAGTTGCCAAGCACCTGGATTTTGATCACATGACTATGGGGATGCTGCAAGGGTTGTAAAAGGGAGGAAAATGGTTATAAGGCACTTTTTTCAGTGCCATTGTAATTTTGTATGGTTACTAAATGAACTGTTGTAAATCAAAAGCTACCTGTACTGCAATCCTTGATTCTGGACTGGACAATTGTTTCTTGCTAAAACAGGATGGTGAGAATAATGCTTTTAATTTTAACAGAATAAAAGTTTGTTCTTTCAAGTAGATGGTTCACAGCTATAGTAAAATGCTGATCAATTACTAAGGAGAATATGAATCAGGAACCCTTGTAGCACCTTCTCCAGCTATTAAACTTTATTAAAAGTCATAATCATTTCAGTCCATGAAAATAATTTTTGCCTTAAAAGAGTATCTTAAAAAGAATTGTTATTTGGAAAACCAGCTTCCTGTTTTTTTGCTACCATACATGGCTCTTCTACAAATAAGATAGTGTTTGTTGCTGCCCTCTTATGTTATCTAGATCATCTAAAAAATTCCTAATCCAGTTGTAGTGCGATAACCCATGTATCAATGATATGGTGTACAGTATGCCTACTGTTCTATTGTTGTATAACAAAATGTATACAATTTGTAAAGCAAAGCCCCAATAGCAGTCCAAAATAATAATAAACTGTATAACGAGTATTTTAAGTTATATTGTGTTTTTCATTCTCCAAAGATAAAAATCACTCTGCCAGTTTTCAGCTATTTCCAATTGCAGAAATTTCAAAAGCCACACAAAGTCACTTACATTGTATGACTTCGCAGAGGTGAATATGCAGAATCTTGCAGAAATCTACATTCTTCATCACATTTGGTAACAAAACCATCAACCTAGAAAATGACTTTTTGTCAATACTTAGCCATCAAAAGGTGTAGTGTAACAATGTTAAGTCTCAGTAAACTGGCACACCTATTGTTCCTTTATATCAACACTTAAATTTTCTCCTACATGCCCTTAGTTGCCCCTCCTCCAAATTGTAGTCCCTGATAAGAATTTTTTCCTCTTGAACTTAGTGTTGTGTGAATACTAGTCAATTAAATTTTATTTAGCAAACAATGATTAATCAAAGCATGGCTGTCAAATACATTTATATACATTATATTCCAAATATATTTAGAAATATATTTCCAAAACATGGAAGTATAGTTATTGCCTGGTTTCAGGCCTAAAACCAGGCAATAACTCCTATAGAAAGCAGAAAAGCAGCTAAACAAAAATGAGGTATATTTACAGCTAGAAATAAAACAGAGGTAGGTACAAAAAATACAATTTTCATTTAATTAAAATTTGCTCAGGGGGACAAAGTTTGGGGAACATTGGGAAGAGCATATTTTTTTGAATATAGTTAATTGTAGTGATCTGTTGTGTTTTACAAGACCCTGGTATCATATTTGTGACCAAAAAGCACAAATTCTCCATGCTGTGGAAGATCCCAGAACTCATCAAAAGTGATAGGTAACTGTTCTTTTAAATGGATACTTTTTCCTTGATGGCTATTTAGTTAGCATCACTTTTTCATTTTAATACCATAAAGGGTTTCAATTGCACACGGAAGGCAGGGGTGGCATATCCAGCAATGATTAGCACCCACATGAGGATGAAACATCAGAAACAGTTGGTTTATTGCTGCATAGCTACGAAACTAAGCTCATGTGGGAATCTTTTGCCATAATCATTAGATTGACAAAAGATCATGAATATTGCTGCCTTTTTCATACATTTTATTCTATCATCTTTCTGCTTAACCGTCAAAAGAATTGGCCACAGATAGCTGCAGTCCTGGCTAGAACCAAACGTGAAGAATCACAATCTGGGTTGAAACAGGCCAGGAGCATTGCAAGGAATGACTCATTGGAACCACCCTGTAGAAATGATCTCATTTATTTCTTGGAAATAAACACAATCTGATAGTGTTTTCAGAACAGTTTGATGTAGTGGTTAACCAGGAGACTGTGAATTCTGGTATCACCTTAGACGCAAAAGCCAGATGAGTGACCTTGGACAAATCATTCTTTCAGCCCAACTCATCTCATAGGGTTGTTGTGGGGAAAATAGGAGGAAGGTATACATGTGTTCAACATCGTCTTATTTATAAAATAATAGGTAAAGGTTCCCCTCATACATATGTGCTAGTCATTCCCGACTCTAGGGGGCAGTGCTCATCTTTTTCAAAGCCAAAGAGCCAGCGCTGCCCAAAGACGTCTCTGTGGCCAGCATGACTAAAGGCCAAAGGTGCACGGAACGCTGTTTCCTTCCCACTAAAGGTGGTTCCTATTTTTCTACTTGCATTTTTAATCTGCTTTCGAACTGCTAGGTTGGCAGAAGCTGGGACAAGTATGGCATGTCATACATGGACCAACAATGTAAATTAACGTTTCAACTAGATTAGTAGAACCAAATAAAATGTAAAAAAAAAAAATCTTCAAAAGTCAATGTCTAGGCTTGTGATGGCAAACCTATGGTACGCGTGCCAGAGGTGGCATGCAGCGCCCTCTCTAATGGCACACAAGCCATTGCCCCAGTTCAGCTCTGCTGGCCAGCTGGTCTTCGGGTCTCTGCTTCGCATCTGTGGGGATGGGTGGGATGCGGGGTGGCGTGTGTGCACATGTGGGGATGAAGGGTGCATGCATGTGCCTCCCACCGCCCAGCTGGTCTTCAGGTCTCTGCCGTGTATGCATGGGGGGTGGGGCACATGCAGAGGGTCACAAGTGCATGTGAGGGGGTTGAGTGCACGTGTGGGGGCAGAGCGCATACATGGGAGTGTGTGCACATTGCATTTTGGGGAGTTGGCCGCATGTGTGTTTTGGGCACTCCAACTGGAAAATGTTAGCCATCACTGGTCTAGGCCATTTAACTATTGAAGCACAGCATTGTTTAGATTAAAAAAATCAAGATACTGGACCACTATATACCCTTACAGCTGGTCACAATATGATCTATAGTTTGAGGTGAGATCCTGCAGTTACATTGAGGGGAGAATACTACATCCCATTTATATAGAGTGTCCCGGCAGAAGCCATGTGAGGTGCAAATCCTGTTCAGGATTGTTCAGCACTGACATGGTTGTTCAAAGCCTAGCACCTTTTTTGAGGAGTCATTTATGTGTCTTCCTATAACTGGGTGTTCAGTGAACCATTTGGCTTTCCATTAAGAATTGATGTTAACAGTTGTTAGCCCAATGTTGTGCAAGTGCCAGTGGGGGTTTCCTTGATTTTAGTCG
The DNA here is from genome assembly GCF_009769535.1 of Thamnophis elegans. NCBI lineage: Eukaryota > Metazoa > Chordata > Lepidosauria > Squamata > Natricidae > Thamnophis > Thamnophis elegans. The sequence continues at coordinate 49,067,891 of NC_045542.1, read as the reverse complement.
TCCTGCTGATAAATGAGGAAGGTTGGCATTGCATTGGTAGGAGTGGTTAATAATTTTTCTGTATTTTCTCACTAGTATTTTCTCCCTTCATAAGGCTGGCAGTGCTATATGGCTCAGAACAGGAAGCCAGCAAGTTAGTGTTTTAATACATCCACTTATAATCCTCATGGTGTTGTTGAATCTGGCAGAATAAAAATTTAATAAAAAATTATTATACTGCAGGTCAAATGTGTAGCAAAAATGCTGGCACAAGCCTGAGCTATGGACTCCTTGTCAACTTTTAGATATAAATCAAAAGTTTACATTAGTAGGAATGTTTTCTCTGTTTTGAACAAGTTGATCCCATATTATTAAGTTAAAATTGAGGCCTAAAACTACAAAGAGTCAAGAAGTCAAGAATTTTTATTTGTCTACTAAAGCAAGGCATCAGTAATACACATCACAAAAAAGTGAGATTTGGGTGTTTTACGTTGAAATTGAAAGTACACATTTTACAACAGTATTTAAAACAACAGTCATAATAAAAATACAACTGAGACATCTATCTTACACAAATAATCCTATTTCATTTCAATTGACTGCTAAAATTGAAACTGGAGGTTTGTTTACTTATTGCCTTCATACCAACAGTCATCACTTTCTTTGCGTTTTATAGACTTTGAGAGCTCAGCTGGTAGTACCATACATTGGGACATCTGTATTATAGGATGATGGCATTGAGAAAATATTGTAATATATAATAACAGTTTTCTTCTCCTTGATTCTATATTGATATTAGTAACTCTGGCAACTCAGAACATATGTATAATATTCAGGGGACACAAAGGGATGAATCTCAACAAACGCTGTGAATCCATGAGTTCCAAAGGAAGCTGGGGGAGAAATCTTGCCCAAGTCATTCTTTGAACTTCCATTCCTGTCGGCACATTGGACAGTGCTGTTGAACTTGTTGAGAATTAAGCCACTTCAGTATGCAGTGCATGTGGAAACAGTGTGAACACTGTCCCCACACAAGAGGACAATCATCTCCAGGCACCTTACCTGAAAACACAAGTTTTAATAGGGCAAAATCAAAGGAATACTCAGTTTAGGAGGACACACACAAACAAAAATTAAGATTAATACTTACAGTCAGGGCAGCATCCATTAAAAGCCATTCGACAAATGCCACAGTTTTCATCATTAGCAACCCAGAGCCAGGAAGCAACCCCATGCCAGCTCTTGATTTTCACCTTCATTGTAGTCAGACTTCTAAGGTCAGAATAGTATCTGAAGGGCAGGAAAAAAAATAAGGTTAACTTTTTTTGTTGCTTTTTATATAGCCCCTTTAAAGATGAAAAACTGTTATTTAAAATAGCATTATTTTACACACAGCTTCATACCTTATAAGAGATACTGGGCCATTGTTTTTGCTAACAGTTAAAACTTGGTACTCCTTGGTTGTTTTCTTGCAGAAGCTTCAATATTCAGCTAGGGAACATTTTCAGTGTCAGAAGGAATAGGATTTGCATTCTGTTTATAATAGCTTACCTGTGTGCATTGATGGGACCCTTTTCTTCTTGTTGGTTAATGGGATACTGTTAACCTCTTGATTGTTGGTCTGCTACTAATCCTGGTGTTAATCCCTGTTTATCTGGATGTTGATTGCTGATGAGGGTTTGGTCTTTTTGTTTCCTTTTTTTGTCTTCTTTGAATAGTATGTAAATATCTATGTAAATGATGAATGCATGATAAATATCTATTGCATTTACAAATTAAAAGATAGCACAAAGATTGCCTCTTATTTGGCAGAAGTCTCTGAGACAATTCTTAAATTCCATAAAACAACATTTCATATACCGAAGAGCAACCTTTTTTACAGGTGCAATTGAAGCTTGATTCCCAAAAGGCTTTTTATGAGTATTTTTTTTTGGGGGGGTGGGGTAAAATAGGAAATCTATCCTGCACAATGTTTTAAAGTTCACCCCTCTTTTGCTTGAAACTGGGTGTTTAATTAGGAAACTAGCATAGGTGAATAAAAAATAAAGTTGCTTTAGGTATTAAATTCTTTAAAATTGTATTAAGCATTTAGAAAAGACTGTAAAACATGAAATATGAAATGCATATAAGAATAAAAGAGTAAAATATAATTGTAGAACAAAAATAATCATGGCATCTATAATGTAATGGAGGTTAGTTTTTCACTATATGGTTAGTTAATTATAAAATTATGACACATCATTTACTAAAGGAAGACTCAAAAGCCCTAATTAAAATTCAAACTAAAAATACAAGGTTAGCACAATATAAGACACAGAACTAAATTTATAGGCTATAATAGATTACGACATGCTGGGAAAGTAATTTCTTATAAAATTCAAATATAAACTATAAATACTAAAAAAGTAACTTAGTATGTGGTACAAATGTACAGAGTAAATGATAATTTAAGAAAAGTTCCATTTAGAGCAGATTTACTTTTTAAATGAGTGATTATTTTTAACTTTGAAATATAGTCCTATAACTTAATTAAGAATTCTTTAAGCAAAGGACCAAACACTCTTTCTTATACAATTAGTATATATAAAATTAGTTCTGCACACTTTGAAGAAATATATGGTTTAATAAAATTTAATAAAATATGTCTGGCTGCAAGGAGAAGTCAACTTTCAAACTTTGTCTCACTTAGTATATATTATTTTCCCAAACTATTGAGCTTTACCAAATTGCCATTACATCTGACAAAAAATTATCCACCTTGCTCATTACACTGACAACAGTTTCTAGAAAATCAGTTACTAACTATAGCAATTAGGACATATTACAATGGAATAACTAGGCAATGATAAAACATCTTGTAACAATTTTATCTGAAAACAATATTTGGAGTAAATTTAAAATTCTTCTGCCATTGAAATTCCCATGGTTGCATCTCTATTACACTATTCAAATTTGGCATCCATTCAATCATGCAATCTTTGACCTATCTTATCTCCAAGTCCTATTTCATTAACAGTTTATAAATTAAGTCCATTAAGTTTCAAGTTGCAATTTTTGAAGATATTACCGGTAGTTACAGTCTAACTTGCCTTTTCACCAAAACGAATATAATGGAAAAACTCTTCCTCCAATTTATAAATCTCAGTTGATGCAATTTTACCGCATGCAAAGATAGCTAAACGCTAAAATAAACATATCATCATAAATACTATAAAAATAGTTTGACTCTCTACTGCTAACCCTCAGGAAAACGTAGCAGGTTTCTTATTCATTACCAGCTTCGCCATCACATTTTTTTTCTTTACTTGGTCTAGTATTGCAAATTTAAAACCAAGATTGTTTAATTAAACTTCATCTTCGGGGAAAGGGACAGAATTCGTATTTTCAATTTTTACCTTTGCTTTCTCCTATTATTTAGTCAGATGAAACATTCTGGGCAATTCTAAAACTGGATATTATATTATTATCCTATTGTCTTTGTTCATAACGCTTGATATTACGACACTAGGAAAAACAGGGTGGCAACGGAGGAACAACAAAAAATGCACTCCTGCCAGCGGGTTGAAAGAGAAGGAACGGAAACACGACACACTAAACTAGATTAATTCACACGACCACCATCATTCCCGGGTTTACTAATCAAGTTGTAAATTCGCAAAGATAAGGCTAACACGTCACTAGGGGGATACCAATTGAGAGGCCGCTGCGAACCCCGCCTGCCTTTCTTCCTCCCTTCCTCCGCACCCCTCCCCGTCTCCCCATAGCCAGAGGCTAAGGGAAAACTCCACCCACCGCCCCGCCCCTTTTATTGTCGTCGTCCCCCGTCGCCCCCCCAATCACCCTTCGCGCCCAAACTCAGCTCTTCCCACCCCTACCCCCACACCCCCATCGGAGGTCCCCACCCTCTCTAGCCACCCCTACTTCTTCTCGCAGGCCCCGCTCCTATAAAGCCTGGCCAAGGGAAGGCAGCCTTTTATTTCCTTCACGAAACCAAGTTTGTCCGCTGACGCTCTTTCCACCCCTCCATTCCTTATATCCTGCCTCATCCGTTTCCGGTCCCCGGTATAGCGCGGCCGGAAGTGTAGGCCCAGGAGCCGGAGGGAGCCGCCATCATGGGCGACAAAATGGACATGTCTTTGGACGACATCATCAAGCTGAACCGGAGTCAACGGGGCGGAGGTGGCCGAGCCGGAGGTGGTCGAGGCCGGGGAAGAGGAGCTACGGGTCGAGGAGGAGGAGCTGGTCGAGGAGGAGCTGGACGCGCAGGCGGAGGCGGCCCCGTCCGGAACAGAGCCGCTCTGTCCCGGGGAGGCGGCAGGAACAGGCCCGCGCCCTACAGCCGGGTAAGGCCTCACCTAGCAGGTTCTTCCCTCGAGTTACGGGCATGATCGAGACGGAGGAGCGGACTTTTAAAGTTGTCGGGGAAGCGGCGTTGGGGCGAGATTCTCCGGCGCCTTTAAGGGAGGGACGCTCTCTGTTAGGATTTTCGGCGCTTGGTTCTGTATCTTGTGCTTAGGTTTCCTTTAGGCCATAAAATTTGGTAACGAAAATGTTGAACCGAATAGAAAAAATCGGGCTGTAGTGATCGGAGCTCGTTCTCTTCGCAGCCAAAACAACTCCCTGAAAAGTGGCAACATGATTTGTTCGAGAGTTGCTTTGGCCCTGGCGCTGGCGTGGAAACGGGTGGAAAGCTCCTCGTCTCTAATCTGGATTTTGGTGTTTCGGATGCAGACATACAGGTATGTTTGTTCTTAATAAAGGATCCCGGATAGTGCGTAAATGGAATAAACTATACCATTTATCATAGTTTTCATTTATTTTCTAACAATATTGAAGACACAAACATTTTAGTCTTACTAAAGTCTTCCTGAAATGATTTTTTTATGGCAGAGAATTGATTCTAGCATCAACCTGTAACATATATTAGCCACAATATTCAACATTGATATGCTATATTTTTAAAGTGATAGCATATACTTTTAGTGCCATTTTGTTATAAAATTTTCATGCAATGCTGCTTTATTGCAAACCAACTTTCAGGTACACTTGAACTTTCTGGTAGTACAAATGTTTCGTTTGTTAAGGGAACTATTCTGATGGCCCATTCATATTGTTGAACAGATCTGTTGGCTTGTTCTTGAAGTTGGGGAAAATACAAAAATAGCTTATATCTAATTCAAATGCAGCTTCATTTCTTCATTGAATAACTATTGATGTAATGTTATTGCTATCTAGGCCGAATCCTAAGACAAAGAGAATGCCAGGAGACTGATATATTGTAGCGATTAGAATAATGTTTCTCAACCTTGGAAATTTTGAGAATGCAGGCTGGGGAAAATTCTGGGAGTTGAAGTTCACATATCTCAAAGTTAGCAAAATAAATGGGTGGAAAATTGCACGAAATGCTCCAAAGAAAATGTGGATATCCCAAGTGGCTCACGATCTTCAACCACTCCATTTCTCGATTACCGATGCCCAACAAGCCGCCCTAAATCGGAATCAATGGCGTGCTGTAATCCGTGACGTCCTGCCCCTGGCCCTCACAATGCAACAGTCACTGCCTTATGGACGTTGACATTTACGAAGATTAAGTCCAAGTCCAAAGTTAGCAAGGTTGAAGAACACTGTATTAGAATATTGACTGGGGAAGGTTCAAATCCACTGTTAGGCTCACAAAGGTACTTTGGTCAGCTGTTATAGCTCAGTCCATCCTCATAGAACGGAAACATGTACAAAATAGGTTTTGTATATAAACTGTCTTCATCTCCCTTGATAACAAATAGAGAAAATCAGTAACAGTTTGACATGAATATTATAAGCAGTTTTTTAATGTTCTGAAATTAGCCTCCTTGACTATAAATACACTGATTTATTGTATTTATAATTTTCTCAGCCGGTTCATATTTTGTACTGGCTTTAATTGTTTTAGAATTGCTGCCCAGAGTTATTTTGGTTGAGGTGGGTAGGTATGGAAAATAGATTGATTGGGAGATGATAAAATATTAATCTTTACATATCAGTTGAAGCAGAAAAAAGCAACATTAACAGGAGTGTTTTATAGACATAAGAGCAAAATGACATGCATAGGGATATATTCTCTATTATAATTTCTAGGCTCTCTCAATAAACTCAACAAAGACCCTCGTTACCATTCTCAGATACATTAACCTTGCCTTTCCATTTCAGGAGCTTTTTGCAGAATTTGGGACACTGAAGAAGGCAGCAGTACACTATGATCGTTCTGGACGAAGTTTAGGTACTGCAGATGTTCATTTTGAGAGGAAGGCTGATGCTCTGAAGGCTATGAAGCAATACAATTGCGTTCCCTTGGATGGTATGTATGTACTTGCTAATCATATTGGGTTGTTACAAAAGGATGAGAGATGTTCTGACATGGTTTGGGTAATAAATTAGCTACTTGTATATAAGCATTCTCCTTAGGTAGCAAGGAACTACTTTAGGGCAAGTACATGGAATACAGTGTAATGAAGTAGTGGACTGGTAGAGGAGTATTCAGAGCTCCATTCTCCTTTCATGTGTCCAGCATATAAATTGATGGCTGCTAGAAGAATAAGAGCCATCTTTTCTGCATGGATCTTTCCCTGACCATTCTCTATGGGCATTTTTTTGCTGTTAGATTTATTTTAAGTTGTTATGGTAATCATGTACATTCTTTTTATTATTCTTAGGACGTCCCATGAACATTCAGCTGGTTACATCACAGATAGATACACAGAGGAGACCAATACAGAGGTAAAAAAAACTTACCCTAATGTTCATTTCTTTAGTTAAGATAGATTATGCTGTAGCCTATAGTTTTCAGGATTTTGTAATGGTACTTGTATATTATTACTACAGACACTGGTAAGTCTACCGTATTCATACAGAAAACTTGAAGTTGATTTTTTTTACTTAAAAAGTGAAGTGAAAGCTCTGTTTAAGTATTATTACAACATTAGAGTGGGTAACATGTTATGTGGACCACAGTCATTTGTATATAAGGGGAAAAAATAAGGGAAAAACACTTTACAATCTGGATATTCCTCCCTCAATAGACTGTTCAAGTCATTTTGTATACTTATATATATTTGCATCTTATAGTATAATTGATTTGCTTTCCTTTAAATTAGTTTTCTAAATTTAGAAAAAATAAATTTTTAAAGAATAATCAGATCAAATTTCTTGATAATTTATTAGTCATGATTCCAGAAAAAAATGAAATGGGAATAGTATCACTTTATATTATTTTCTAAATAATAGTTACATTACAATTTCTCAAGTATCCAAAATTGGTATTTGATCTTATTACATACTTCATATTGCAACCCTGCTATCCAGCAAAAAGATTTTCTATTTCAGAGTTTAGATTCCAACATACTGTTAATTATTATCATAAACCAAAGTAGGCCTATTGTGTATTATGTACTTTGGTACTTAAAATAGAGACTAGAGAAATTCTGTATTTTTCTAAAGTAATTGTAATCAAAGGGCCTCCAGTTTGTAAAAGACATCAGTTACAATGATTCATTTTTGTGGTTTGTTGATCATGTTCTGTGGTAGCGCTTACTTTTACATTAGCCTCCAGACTGATGTACTTTGCATTTTCGCTTATATATGACTAAGCACCTCTAATTCTGTATCTCTTTTGATATTAGTGTAAGTAGAGGAGGTATGACAAGAAACCGTGGTGGCTCAGGTGGCTTTGGTGGTGGCAACAGACGAGGCAGTCGTGGCAATAGAGGCAGAGGCAGAGGTGCTGGTAGGAGTTCCAAACAGCAGCTCTCTGCAGAAGAATTGGATGCACAGTTGGATGCTTATAATGCTAGGGTGAGTAATTTACTAAAGACGATTGAGGCAGAATGTTGCCCTGATGAGTGAATGGGCATGTACAGCTCCTGTAACTTTGCAGCAATTTTTATGTTAAATAGCTAATTGGCATGTATGTTTTCAGTTGCTTGTATGCTCTTCCTGGGTATGAAAACCACACTAATGTGAAAGCAATCCTGACAACACTAGTTAATTATGAGTCTAGTATGATTATCTGATCATGTTTATGTCATTGAAATTAACATGATGGAACTTGTACTGAACCACAAAATCAAGTTCTATAATGTAATAGCAATTCTAAACTCTACGTTTTTCATGAATGTATCCAGATGTATTTTGCTTTTTTAATTGCTGTTCTGCTTGGATCAGATTGGATTTTATAATGTTATAAATATTATTTAGAACTAGAATTGTATTTATGTGTGTACACTGTACACATGCATGAATGCATAAACCATACATTGTTATCTATAAGGCCATGGCACTAGTGAAACATTATAGAATCAAGATCATGGTCTATTATATATAAGTAGCTTTAATAAGTTATTGCCATTGCTACTGAATGATCATCTCTGAAAATTAGCATGTATTAAATGTTCAGCAGGCCTGCATTTAAATTGAGATAGGTTCAGATATTTATGCATACATATATATGGAAAGAACTCTCCATCTTTTAAATGTGTTTAAAACAACTTTTCTCATGAAAATCTAGAATTTGGGGATTGTGCTCCTTCAAATACTTTAAAGCTGAAATTGAAAGTCATTTTGAAAAAAATCCTTTCCTGGATGTGAATCTGCCTTGAAATAATTCATGGCAAAGTATGTAACATCAGTTATTTCTGCCACTAGAGAATCAGTATGCTTAGCCTGTTGCTTTCTTTAGCTTTCAGTTAATTGTTTACAGACAGGTAATTGTCTTTTTGTTTCTTTTTAGATGGATACCAGTTAAATCTAATGATGCGTCACATGCATGGAAAGGACTGCAAACATCTCATTCCATGCTCCCTAGTGGGAGGGAAGGGTGTATAGCGGCGGCTACTAATATCAAGAATGGGATTTGTTTTACTTTTATGTTTTGAAATAGGTTTTAAACTCATGTAAAGGTTTCTTTCTTTTTTTTAAATTCTGAAACAGATCTGTTTTGTACCGAGTTATTTTTGGGAAAAATTTTACTGGTTGCCTGTTGGGCCAAAGTGGCTTTTTCACTTTGGCAGTAATAAAATAGAAATGTGTCTAGAGCTGTAAATGTCTGCTTCATGTTGCAGCTGGAGCCTAGCCTTTGGGCTGCAAAAGCAAAGATGAATAGGGGAAGCAGATTGCCTGCTAGCCCCCAGCTAAATAGTTGGTGCTGATTGCCCTTCCCATGAGGAGGGATTCTGTTCTCTCAGGTCTCCCTCCTCCACTCTGCTTCAGAAGGGGTTTGTAAATTCTGCATCCCACCATCTTCTGTATGCTAATTCTTCTCCTTCAATTTGTGCAAAAGCCACCATTGTGACTACTGTTGCAGGGAGATGATGTTCCCTGGTGAAGCTGACTTTGGAGGTCATGGGGAGGGAGTAAATTTCTTGTTAAAGTTGTTTTGTATTTAACACTTGATTCCAAAGTTCAGTGCTGGTCCCTCAGTATTTTTACTGTAAAATAGTTGCTGTGAAAATTCAGTGACACCAACATGACAAGTAAAGATTTAGTCTTTCAACTTGTAATTCCCTATTGAATTCTTATTTCAAGTAAATCTAAAGACATTTGTAATGGTCTATGCTTAAATTTATTACATAATGGATTACAACTATTTCTAGATTTTAACTGGTGTGGGATGGAGTAAATATCAGACTAATGTTAAAACTTTCATCTTTGTTGGGTGAGATACCTAAAGGGTAACCTCTCTTCTACATCCTCAAGATGTTGTAAAAAACATTAATGGCTCTGTGGTTATTGCTACATTGCCCCTTCAACATCAGAATATCCTAATATTACAATGCATCAATAATTTGAAAAAGTGGATTATAGCAGGATACCAAAGTTATGCAGGAGTAACAGCCAAAGGAAGATTCTTGATATTTAAGATATTTAACAAAAAAGACTTCTACATAGCAATGAAACAAGTATATGTAAGTGCTAGATGTTGGAAAATAGTAATACAAGACACTTTTATTATCGACATAAGCTTAATAGTAAATATTTGGGGAAACTGTTCAGTTGCAAATAACTTACATTCACTCTAATTAAGGCCTATGTTAAAAAAAGCTTAACCATACATTTAAAAGATGACTGGGTTTGGACAAGCTAATGACAAAATACATTAATATAAAGTGAAAACACTACCATCATTTGTACTTAATTTCATCTTAACATCCATATAATGTGAAGTATGCTCATAGTTTTGTATGTTGAGGCAATATGTTCTTTTCATAATTGTGCAGATACCCTAGATTAGTAGGAAATACTGGTCTAAGCAAGAGCTTCTCTAATGTATATCAGAGCTATAAAAATTAGTAGAGACTTGAAACTTGGTTAATTACTATGGCATATTCTGGAAACAATTCTTCAATGTTATTGAACTACAGTTCTCAATAGCTAATGAAGAGGGTTATAGCTTAGCAGTATCTGGAAACCCACAAATTTCTTACTTTTTTAAAGAAACGTAACCTTTGTTCTTATTTTGAAATACTATTGCAATTTTTGTGTTAGCAGTTATGTTTAATTTTATTGATTAATTGCGGATATTTTGCTAGGGCAGTGAAAGAGACATACCAGTAATACTTAAGAAATTTGTAATAAGACATCAATATTTGGAAAACTATGAAAAAGCTGCCATTGAATGAACAAATTATAGAATATGTAACATGTAGAATTGGTAGAATGGTTAATGGGGGAACAGGGTGAAGGGTACAGAACCCACAATCAGAATACAACTATAATACTGTATGCTAGGATTTTTGCCAGCTTTTAAACAAATGTTTGGCCAGTTAGAAATTAAGACAATCTCATTGCTCATTTGCTAGAATTAGGAATTATAGTATAGCACGAGATGGTGAGATAGTATCATCGACGCAGTGACCATGGATTTGGACAAACTCAGAAACGGTGAAGGACAGGAGCCTGGCGTACTATGGGACCATGGAATCACGAAGAGTCCGACACAATTTGGCGACTGAATAATAGCGCGCAAAGGCTGTAACGATCAAGATAGCTGGAAGGAGTTTCAGGTCTTGGTTCAATTGCTACTATATTAAAATGAGTCTTGTGCAATGGTACAATGCCTAATAAAATTCATAGGCTTTATTATGGCCTCAATGAATATAGGAGAACAAGTCGCTCTCCAGCTATATTGGGATTTGTAGGACCTGCAGTAATCTTTGCTTAAATTTAGGAAGCAAACGGATGGGAATGGACTGCAACTTTGGGTTAAATAGTCGGTATAGACACACAAGAGAATAAAGGGTAACCGATTTTGTTCAATCTAACGTGCCGAAGAAAAGAACCGTTAAACTGGGTAGCTATCAAGAGCATTCATTTTGAAGTTCTTGGAAGAATCGTTGGGCAAAGCTTTCCCACTAGTGCAAAATATCCGGCAGTAAGCATTCAATTTTTATATGAAAGGCGTGCCGGGACCTCGACCTTTATTTCGGGACCTCCTGCTCGCTCTCCCCACACAATAGGGTCACTGCACATTAGGAACCGAAGGTCCGCCAAGATGGCTGCCGGGCGAGGTGAGAGAGACTCAGCCTCGTTGCCCTCCCCCCGCCTTTCTTTACCCAAAAAGAAGGCGTCACAAAGAGATTCTAGCCGTAGCATGCATTCTCTATGGTCTCTCAGCTTTGGGTTTCCCCACCTCCCACCCCGCCTTTGCTTAGGGAGTCAATGCTGAGCCCATTTAAGGGAAGTGACGTCTCGGGAGGAAAGCGCCGAAGAGTCGTGGAAAGAAAGCCCATGGCTTTCTCGAGACAGGAAGTGACGTTTGATCAGTAACACACGGAAGTGCGGGGGTGCGCGCGCGGGGTAGATCTGGGCGGTGGCGGGCGGCGTTTGTCACCGGCGGCGGTAGCAGAGCACTAGGAGCGCGCGCAGAGAACGCACGTGCTGGGTAGGTTCCCTTTGCTTCGGTGGAGGGTTGGGCCGAGCCGGTGCCTGTGTCCGACGGATTTTTTTTTTCCGCCCCCCCCGGTCCTGTTCCATCAGCCTTTCTGGTTGGCGCCTCCGCACTTGCCTGTGCCTCTGCTCGATTTTCCCTGCAGGAGATTCGCATGCTAACCTAACCAGGCTTGCGCTGCAGACTATATCCGTGCCTTCAAACCTGTGGGTCCGGTGGCTCTCGGTAACCTTCCGAAACGTCCCTCGCTTTCGGTTTGTAGAACGCCGTGAATAGCTGAGCTTCCGCTCCGCCCGATTTGGACTTTGGATCTGTAACTTTCTTGGAGCATTTTTTCTCTCTCAGTTCATTCTCACTGCTGGGGCCACTCATGGCTTCTCTCCTAGCATTCCATGCGCTAGTTAAATGCTCGATGTAGGTCACTATCAATACTGAAGGATTATGGCACCCATTTTTATCTCTTCTTTAACGATTATTTTCTCTGAATTCCGTTGGATGATTTCTTTGTGGCTTTATTTGTTCAAATTAATTTAATTATGGTTTACTCAAGTAGTTCAGTTTTCGGGCTTTATCCAAAACTGTCACATAAGTAGGTGAATTAGAATTCTGCAGTCTGCCGACCTTAAATATAGTCGGTTAATTTGTAGTTCAGGTTATCATGAACACTATTTCTTTTATCTTACTGGTAACCAAAGGATACATAGCTCACGATAAATGTAGTTAGAGTTTCATTACTTGGATCTATTACTGGTAGTCCTTGTTTAGCAACTACAATTGGAACAATTTGGTTGTTAAGTGAAACAGTGGCTAAATGAAATTGTGACTGATTTTTATCTTTCAGTTTTCTTTTGCTTTACAGACCTGTGAAGGTCCTAAATAAAATAAAAAACTTTGTAACCAGTCCATGCATCATGGTTACTAAATAAGGGCTACCTGTGTCATTGCACCATTGAACCATGGATGTATGCGCATATGTTGCTACCTGTTAACAATTATAACCCTCTCAAAGTGATAAAAACACATTTAGCTATAAAGGATTCAAAATATATTGCTAGTTGTAACTTTCTGCATTCATCTTTCACATATGCTTTATTTTTGAACAGCTGTAAAGTCTACAGTAACTATTGTATTATTTTGTTATGAAGAGGTTGATGATTTTTAATGAAGTTTTCATAGTGCCTCTTGAAAGAAAATTGTACGAAAATAAGATAGGCTACATGGATTAAGCTTAGTTTTAACTAGCACATATCTAAATATCAAATTAAGAAAAGGGAACTTTGGCATGAACAAGATATATCACAATTGCCCATATATTTTCATGTTTCTAGAGTTAAAACAAATACATTTCAGAGTGATTGCCAGTCAGGCAAATAAATACCCCCTTTTAAAGAAAAAATGTGTGATTCATTATTACAGAAACACTGAAATGCAGTTACTACTTTTACCTATTCTGTTTGTCATCAGTTACCAGAAGGGGAAAAATTAGAGCTGAGTAATTATTAAATGGTTTTATTATGAAGGATAATAATAATTTCTGAGCTTTTTAGGGAGTGAGAAAAGCCTTGTGGAATTTTAATGACCAATAAATTTTAATTATTAGTTTTATCTGGGACCAGAGAATTAATAAGTTATATTGCTGCCTGCTCAGTAACTATGTGAATCTGTTGAGCTTTTTATCTAGCATCATGAATACATTTAGGTAGTTCTTTTGGCAAACTTGGAAGCCTACAGGCATCAATTATTACCATATTGGCATACTGTTGTTTATAGATTAAGCTGGAGGCTTTTCAGAAAACTGGCTGTAATGTTAACAATTAACATACACAGGTTATGACTGGAATATTATGCAGAATAAGTGAACTAATAATATGCTGTCCATCTATTGTTCATGAAGTTTATCAAAAATATTTAAAATTCACTAAAGAGAAGAACAATAATAAACAGCTATTCTTGGATTTAATATTATGATATCTACATTAAAAGTAATTTACAGTAATATACTTCAGGGTTTTTGTTGCTTTTGCCATGAGAAGAATGTTATCTTTTGGCATTAGATTTAATGGTGCAAATAAAAATCAAATCACTTAAAGGAACTTGTGGTCTGTTCTGGTTTCCATGTAGAGCTAAGATGGCAAGTGGGTACTTTTACACATTGCCTACAATGATGGTGATAATTTGTTGTAAGATCTACTACTGTGTTTCCCCAAAAATAAGACAGGGTCTTATTTTCTTTTGACTCCCGAAACAAGCGCTTGGACTTATTTTCAGGGAGGTCTTATTATTTTTGAGGTGCAGGAAGCGGTGAGCGTGGTCACCTCATGGCTGCTGCTGTGTTGCAATATTTTCAGTGGAGGGCTTATTTTAAAGCATGTGCTCAAAAGCCCGATTGGGCCTATTATCCGGGGAGGTCTTATCTTGGGGGAAACAGGGTAGTAGCAGAGATGATGAATGTGGGCGAGATTCTGTCTTGACAAGCTGCTTGTATGCTAGTGCATATGAATCTTTTGACAAATTTTAGGCCTGAAAACAAAACAAAGCCTGAATGCAAAGCACCTGAAGGAGTGTTTTGTCCTATCCTCATTGATTGGCAGTAATGAGGATAGAAATGTATGTGCCATTCTTCTAGGCACACAGCAACCATATCCCCATCCCTTCTCAGTTAATTTGAGTACTCTTTGGGCAAAGCTGTTCATCCTGTGCTTTATTTAGAGGAACAGACATCTGCCCAGTCTTGATGTTGGTGAAAGACTGCAGAGATAAATGTGATGGGGCAAAAGCCTGGTTCTTGACTTAACCGTTCTTCTTTGAAAAAGAATGAAAATGATGAAACACTTCCTGATTAGAAAACAATGCTAATGAAGAGATGGTGTTACTATTTTGTCATGTTGTGGAAATACATTAGTTGCTCTTGAGTATGATGTGAAGTACAGCCTAGCATAGTTCAGATAGGAGATTTTAGATAATTGTGATTTAGATATTTGAGAGAAAGGGATTGCATTGGGTCAATATAAAAGATGCCATTGACATTAACTATCACTGTGCCAATTGGTCTACCAAATTGCCTGATTGTGATTTTCTTCATCTGCTAGTGTTGTGCCACCTTTCTGTAAAGATTGTTGTTTCCTTCCAGCATTCAATATTGCAAGCACACAACTCTTACTACTACTGTTGTTAATTTTATTTATATTGTATTTTTGTTTATATTATTTGATTTTGTATTTATTTGATTTGCACATCTCATCTAAGCAACTCTGAGTGGATCATAATTTTTAGCCCAGTACTTTCTGGCTGAGAACTTCCTGATACTTGCAGTTAGCAGTATACCCTGTTTCCCTGAAAATACGACCATCCTGGATGATAAGCCCAATTGGGCTTTTGAGCGCATGCGGTAATATAAGCCCTCGCTGAAAATATTTAAATGCGTGCGCAGCCGGCCCCTGCCATTTCCTCTGGTTACTTGCTGCGCAAACAACACAAGGTGAGGTGAGGATGGAGGGGGGGGAAGGGAGGGGGGAACATGCCCCACGTACCCCACATGCCCTTACCTAATGGCCACTCCCACAACCCTAGCCACCACGCCTCTTCTCTCATGCTAATGGCCGTCACAAAAAGAGCAGCAGGCCCAGCGTCGCGCCTCGCTGCCACAGCAGCACAACACAACAGCAGCCATGAGGTGACCACGCTCGCCACCTCCGGCACCTCAAAAATAATAAGACCTCCCCAAAAATAAGGCCAAGCATTATTTCGGGGGTCAAAAGAAAATAAGACCCTATCTTATTTTTGGGGAACAACGGTAAAAGAGAACATTCCTGAAATGACTTGTTTTTACTCTTGTCAATATTTACCGCAATGTTTCCACTGGATTATGGAACCAGTTTGGATAATGAAACGTCTGCAAGAAAACAACCAAGCTGAGCACCAAAGACCCCCTCATATTTCCAATTCATTGACTGGAATTCAAGTGAATTAATGGTTGAATGTTGAGAACCATTTGTGTAAGAAGCTTCTAGTTTCTCTGCTGCAAATTTTCCTAGTAGCAAAGCCCTCAGACTTACATCACTGAATGTTTTCCCCTCAGGGTTATAATCGGATTAAGTTTATTTCTTTTTTCTGAGAAAAAGTTTTTGAGAGTTTGCTTCCATTTGGCTTCTTTTGTTTTAGAGGTCTCCAAAGAGTTGAGGCATATTGGAAGAACTGAAATTAATAGAAAATATGTTTAAACAAGATTGATTAGGGCAAGCTACAAATACGTTGCTCAGGTTTTCTCCATTGCCACAGTGATCAAGGAGTGGATCCTCGGTGTTAGTTGAGGACAAGAGTTAGAAGAACTTACACTATTTTACACTCTATAAAAATATTTCCAATTAACAAGAAAATCATTTATTGCTGCCCAGAATATAAAGTGATGCTTATTTAAAATGGAGACACCATTTTTAGAGATTCATGGTCCACAGGCCAACTTTCTTGCGTTACACAGTTGTTAAAGATATAACCCCCAAATAATTTCCTAATCTACATTTGGAACCCCTTTAAATCTTTAAATTCAACTTCAGCTGTGAGATTCTATCCTCTTCTTTGGGGGGGGGGTTGTTATATTTTTAACAGCTGTATTAATGTTGAAACATTTCCAATTGGCTCTTCTGTAGCTTTATTTAGGACAATATATGCTTGTGTTCCTAAAAGACCTGTTAGTCTATATTGGTTCTTGAAGCACATTCTTAGTATATCTAGAACCCATTACAGTCATCCTTTTCTGAGTCCTCTTCCTCGTCCTGTCTCTTCTCCTATTCTAAGAGACACTTACTGATCAAGCCAGAAAGGAAACATAGTATTAGATAACTGGATTGTGCATCCAGGGACCAGAAGTTACTGTATTTACGGCATTTAGCATTTATACTGTTTTAATAAAGATTGCAAATTCAAGCTAATTATGAACATTTTTCTCTTTAAAACATCTTGGTTTTTTTTAAACAAGTTTTTTATTTTATTTTAATACAAAAATATCTTGGTTTTTAATAAACATTAGTTTGGGAAGTTCTTTGTGCAACATAACACCTCTTCTGCATTTGGCTTATTTAAGATTGTACCCTCTTAAATAAGCCAACTGAGATAAATATCACAGTTGAGTTATTTAAGAGAGAATCTTGCTATATCTCTTGTCTTAATGCCATCCAGATTTATTTTTCCTTTCCCTCAATTTTAAATTAGTTTTTTTTTTTAACCTTGTTACTTGACAGTAATTTTTTGGAAATTCAGAGACTTGCAAATTATATTGTATAACTTGTTGGCTTAATAAAAGTATAGCAATATGTATCTATATAAACATGCCGTTCTTTTTGTCAATTTCATTGTAGTTCAAGTTTTCAAATGGAGAAAGAAATGTATGAAGAATACTGTCATATATTGTGATTTATACTTCCCACAGATACATATCTGCAAACTGGACATACTCCATCTGGGTTCTACTGCATGCATGTATCATACTTTAGTCTTTTCCGTGCTGCAGTACAATGACTTCCCTCGCTGAATAGGCTAACCATATTTTGGAATATTCAAACTACTGGCATTTCCAATCTGACTCTTTTTCTGTGCAAACATCCTAGTTTGTTTGACTTTAGGGCTTCTTGAAAACCTTGAACAATGGGAAATAACTTTTCCAGAGGAAGGGAGGGAGTGGTCATGTGTGGGTATTCTCAAAGCCTGATTGCTCCAAAGACTGAGAGCAAACCCTTTAATACTGGTGCCTTCCAATCCTGGTCCAGTTTCCTCTCAGTCTTTCTTGGTCCAAGTACTGTTGAGAATATTCCATAGGTAGGCTTTGTTTTATTGCGATCTGGCTTTCTATTTGGCTTAATTGGGCACTTTTAAATTCTGCAAATTCTAAATCCTCATTGCTGTGGCCCCAAGGGACAGTCCTCTGCCTCGGGCGGTTGGGGAGGGTCCTGTGGGGCATCCAGCCTCCCCCCCACCGGCCTGGAGCCTCAGCCCTATCCCCGAGATTGTGGGGGTGCCAGCTCCAGGTGCAGCTTCTGGAAAGGCAGCTTGCCTTTCCCGGTGTGAGAGAGCAATTTTCGGCGCCTCGGCACACATGAGCTGCCGCAGATCTGGGCGGTTGCCGTGTGTCTCCGAAGTTACTGGCTTTGCGAGGGGAGTTTGGGGGCGAGGAATGCATGCCGGTGGGCTGTGTGGCTCCCCCGTTCTTATTTAGAGCGGCGGCAGCTTCTAGGAGCGGAGTTGAGTTGCGGGTGCTTGTTTTGGCCCCTCGCCTCCGCACGGAGTTCCGGTGGCCATTTTGGCTGCCGCCACGTGCGTGAGGCCCTTGCCTCATTCTACGGCCAATTGCGTGATTCAGCTGGGGGCAATTTTGGCCTAGCCCCCCCACTCCACCCAGCAGGCCCAGGTCCCGGTGGGGCCTACAGAGGGAAGGGACAGAGGGACTTCTCCTTCGTCGGACACGTGAGTGGGGCATGGAGGAGGGGTCGGATCTTCCCCAGGGCCAGGTGGAAGGCCCGATGGGGGTGTGGAGGCTTTAGTGCAGGGATCCGAGGGGGTTCCCCTTTCTAGGCCTAGCATGGTTCAGCGCCCATCTAGGGCCTCCACCAGGGAGGAGGCCAGAAGGCATAAGGCCATTGAAAAGACTTGCTAGGGCAGAGAGGCAGGCCAAGGCCACTGGGCCTAATTCCAGGGACAGATCCAGGTCTCCAATCAGGCCTTTTTCTGGGCTTTCCTCCCCTAGGGGTTTCAGCCCTTCTTCTCCCTCTGCCTCTCCTGACAGGGCCCTCTCCTCTTCTAGGCAGAGGGGGTCCCCCTCTCCCTCTCCTTCTCCAGGTTACACGGGGAGGGGTGGTGTAGACCCTTTGGAGGGTACTTCTAGAGGCCCTTGCTCCTCTCGCAGGTTGGCTCCCCTGAAGCCTAGCTCTTCTTATGGGGATGTGGAAGATTTGGAGCATTTACCAGAAGGTATCAAAAGGCTTGTTTCTGCTGCCATTTCGCGGGGCATTGCCCAGAGGGATAAGGGCTCCTTTTCTTCTAGGCATGGGGGCCTGGGCAGGGCCCAACTTCGTGCTTTCTCTCCTTCCATGGTTAGTGAAGCTTCGATCATGTGGGGGAGAACCTCCAGGACATGGGTTTCTCGGATGATGAGAATGCGGGTCTCTCAGATGAGCCATCTTCTGCAGGCCTCTTTGTCCCAGCCATGTTCAAGATTCTATTGAGCAAGGCAAGGAAGACCACCAAGGTGGGGACTGGGGACCCTTCGGTGCCCCCACCTAGGGATCCTGACATAGCTATGTTTTCTGCCACGGCCACGAACAAGGAGGAGATTCCGGCTCCTCCCCTGTTTATGGAGGTCCTGACCAACCAGTGGGCACATCCCTCCAATTTCTCGACTCCTGGGAGCAATGACCGCCGGCACTATAACGTGGAGCAGGCTTTTGCTCAGGCTGTTCAGTTGCCAGCCATTGACAACCCGGTGGCAGGCCTGGTCTCCTCCTCTCCAATGGTATCTGGCGATGCGGCGGATAAATTGAAGCCAGAGGATAAGCGAGCTGAACTTACCTTGAGGAAGAATTTTAATGCCACTGCATGGGCTATCAAGTCCGCGGCCTCGGCTTCTACGGTCATGTGGCTTAAGCAACTCCAGGAGCGCATTTCCACCCAGGACAAGCGGCTTCACCAGGATCTACTCAAGATCATGGTAGCCTCCCAGTTTTCGGCTAATGCGACCCTGGACACGGTCAAGTTTGTGTCCAGTGCCTTGGCCACTTTGGTCACGTCTCGCAGGCTCTTATGGCTGCACCACTGGCAGATGGATAACAAGGCCAAGTGGAATTTGGCTGCCGCTTCGTTCAAGAGGCCTAATCTCTTGGGGGGGGGGGGGCTCGACCCCATTCTGGTCATGAATAAAGACATAAAGAAGGTACTGCCATCTAACACTAAGAAGCCGGAAACTAGGTCTCAGCCTTACCGTAGGCAGCAGTATAGAGCTTCAGGTTATGACTATAACCAGCGTTTTTCTTCTTTCTGCTCTGACAGGCAGTTTCCCAGGTTGTCCTTTCAGGACAGAAACCGTTTCCAGCACCAGTCCAGACGGCCCTTTCGTGGGGGAGGCAGCCATTCCTACTGCAGAGGGAAGTGACTCGAATCCGAGTCGTCCCATCGGCAGCCGCCTTTCCCTCTATGCGGAGGTCTCAGGTTCGAATTTCTCTCCACCCCTCCAAATCTCTTCAGGTTGTTTCCTCCGTCCCGGAGCCTGGAGCACCACCGCCTGATGGATCAGGCCATCGCCCACCTTCTCTAATTCAGGCGGTGGAGGCAGTTCCTCTAGGGGAATGGGGCCTGGGCCACTACTCCAACCTGTTCGTGGTTCCGGGGAACTCAGGGGGCTGGAGGGCAATTCTGGTCCTCAAACGTCTGAACCGTTTTCTGGTGTACAGGCAATTCAAAATGTCCTCCCTCAAATCTATCCTTCAGGGCATCAGAAAGGGGGACTTCTTGGCCTCAGTGGATCTCACAGAGGCTTATCTTCATGTCCCAATTCTGGCCGGCCGTCGCAGGTTCCTGAGGTTCTCACACGGGAACCGTCGCTACCAATACAGGGCTCTTCCCTTCGGGCTGGCCTCGGCTCCCTGGGCCTTCACGAAGGTTCTGGCGGCCCTGGCAGCTCATCTGCACTCCATCCCAGTGAGACTCCAATGTTATTTAGACGATGTCTTGGTTCAGGCGGGGTTTCTTCCTCAGGCCGTTTCGGGTCTTCAGCTCACCATCCAGAGTCTTCAGAGCCTAGGTTCTCGGTGAACTTCCCCAAGAGTCACCTTTCCCCTTCCACGCACATTCTTCACCTGGGGACAGTCATAGACTCTGTGTCGGGGGTAGTGCGTCTGTCCCAGGAGTGTCAGAGCAGCCTGCGTCAACTGGCAGAAAGCGTTCGTGGAAGTCAGTTTCGATCCTCACTCTATCTCAGTTATTGGGCAAGATGGTTTCTTGCGTCGGGATAGTCTCGTGGGCCAGACTTCATCTTCTGCCTCTCCAGTGGGAACTCATTCCTTTTTAGAGGGGGTGATTGAGCACTTCTCTTCGGACCCTCCGCCTCTCGGTGGGCGTCCGGGTCTCGCTGGGGTGGTGGCTGTCCCCGGCCGTTCAGCAGGGCTGCTGCTTCTGGGAACCAGACAGGGTGACTGTCACCACGGGACGCGAGTCTGTTCGGGTGGGGGGCCCTGGTGGGTTCCCGGATGAATTAGGGCAGGTGGTTGATCTCTGATCTCCGCCACAACATCAATTGGTTGGACCCTGGCTCTGCGACACTTTCAGACCTCGGTGGAGGGGCGTCATGTGCTTCTCCTGACGGACAATGTGGCCACCAAGGCCCACATCAATCGTCAGGGGGGGACCCACTCTCGGGCTCTCTGGCTGGAGGCTCTGAGACTGGGCGCCTGGGCAGAGAGGCGCCTGTTGTCCTTGGTGTTGGACATCTCCGGGTTCTCCAACGTCCAGGCGGATTGGCTGAGTTTGGCAACTCTGGACAATGGCGAGTGACAACTCCATCCGTCGTTGTTTCAGAGGATCTGTCAGAGGTTCGGCACTCCTCTGGTGGATCTGTTCGCCTCGCCTGCGAACTCACAACTACCCCAGTTTTTTACCTGTTTCCAGTCCAGATCTGTGGAGGGCACGGACACCCTCTGGAGCAGGTGGCCCTCGGGCCTTCTGTATGCGTTTCCTCCCATTCCCCTCGTTCCGGGGACCATCCAGAAGGTGGTAGCGGAGAAGGCTCTAGTCATTGTGGTGGCCCCTTATTGGTCCAGAAGGCCTTGGTTCGCGGACCTAGTCCAGCTGTCGGTGGCTCCTCCATGGAGGATTCCGCGGGAGGAGGTGGTCTTGCAGCAGGGGGTCCTGCTGCACCCGAAGCCCCAGTGGCTCCATTTGACCGCCTGGCTCTTGGCCGGCGGCTACTATGGGGGGCTAACCTGTCCTCCAGGGTCATTCGTACCATCTAGGCGTCTCGGCATCCTTCAACGACCCGCATCTACAATTCCATCTGGGCGGCCTTTGTCTGGTGGTGTTCTCCTCTTGGCATTTCTCCCGACAGGGCCACTATTCCCAACATCTTGGACTTCCTGCAAAAGGGCCTTGATGTCGGGCTTTCACAGAATACGTTGCGCCGCCACATGGCGGCTTTGTCTTCGGTCCTGGGGGGGTTGGGGGTCTTCTTCTCTCTCCCATATTCCCCTGATCAAGCGTTTCTGAAGGGGGCGGCTAATCTCAGGCTTCCCCCCATCTACAGGTTCCCCACGTGGGATCTTCCCCTGGTCCTCAGGACTTTGACGGGGCCCCCATTCGATTCTCTCCGGTCTGTTCATCTACGGTTCTTGTCTCTGAAAGTGGCTTTCCTGGTGGCGGTTACCTCTGCCCGGCGTATTTCAGAGTTAGGGCCCTCTCTTCCAGGGACGACCTTTGCCATTTTCACCAGGACAGGATGTTGCTTCACCTTGATCCTACCTTCATCCCGAAGGTGAACACTCCCTTTTGTAGGGCTCAGGAGATCGTCCTGTCCGACTTTTGCCCGGGCCCGTCCAGTGATAGGGAGCGGCTCTGGCATCGGTTGGACGTGTGCCGTGCTCTGCGGATCTACCTCCGGCGGACAGAGGGGGTCCGTAGGTTGGAGGCCTTGTTTGTTTAGTTTCAGCCGGGAATGCTAGGTTCTAGGGTGTCCTTGGCCACCATTGGCCATTGGCTGTGTCAGGCCATTGCGGAGGCCTACGGAGCGGCTGGTCGTCTGGCCCTGTCGGGCATCACGGCCCATTCTACTACGAGTGCCGCGACCACAGTGGTGTGGGCCACGAGGGCCCCGTTTGAGGACATTTGTCATGTGGCCACTTGGGCTTCTCCGATGCTTTTCATCCGACATTATTGTCTGAATGCCTTCACTTCGGCAGGCGCGTCCTTTGGTCGGAGGGTCTTGCAGAAAGTGGCGGCTGATGCTCCCCTTGGGCCTTAGTGATTTCTTGTTCTCCCTCCCTGGGACTAAAGCTTGGGTATGTACCACACGTGACCACTCCCTCCCTTCCTTTGGAAAAAGAATGTTGGTCTTACCTGAATGTGTCTTTTAAGAGGAAGGGAGGGAGTGGTCATGGCCCACCCTGGGGTTTTCTTTCGGGGCCAAGGGGAGGGCCCGGGTGGTCCCTGGGGGTTTGGTTGTTGTTGTTGTTTTGTTGTTTCAGTTCTGCCGTTCGCCTTCGAGGAAACTGGGCCAGGATTGGAAGGCACCAGTATTTAAGAGTTTGCTCTCAGTCTTTGGACCAATCAGTCTTTGAGAATACCCACACGTGACCACTCCCTCCCTTCCTCTTAAAAAACACGTTCAGGTAAGACCAACGTTCTTTCTCTTTGAGTTCTTTTTTCTTGCCATAATATCTACTTTGTACTACTTTAAAGATATTGGGAATTCAATTTTGCAAGAATTGGCAGCTTTATTCTTCATTTACTTTTACTAAGTTTAAAGAGATGAAAAATGAAAATAGTCCTGGAGTCCTTTCCAAGCTGTTTCTTAGTACTTCTCTTCTTGTGAGTTTTCTGGGTAGGGCACCTGAGATTGTAATTTAAATGAGTCTGCACTATTCAGCTACACCTGGAAATTACAGATAAAAGGCTTTTGTTCCTTCTAGGCATTTTTATTCCACTGAACATAGTAAATGAGGAGGAGGAAGAAGTTCAGGTGTTCTGGCAAACTATTTCTATCACAGCCTTTCTCTTTTAATGTGGGCATGGTATCTATGATCTGATGATCTAAGAGGCAGGAGTCTGATTGGTTGTCAGGAGTCCCAATCTGATTGGTTGTCAGGAGTCCCAATGTGACCCCAGGAGTCACATTGCCTTTATTGATTGTGTACAGATCCTTGTGCCTCTCTGCTTATTCTTGACACTATTAAGGCAACATTGGTTCCTGCAAATATCCATATGTTTCTAGAAGAAAAGCAGCTGTAAATCCTTCCAAGATGGCTCTTTCTCCTTTATTGTGGAGTCAGGTTCTCCCTGGGAAGTTTGGCCATCAAAATAGCTTATCACATTTCAGCAGTCATTAGAGGAGGGGTGTCAAACTTGTGACAACATGTTGTCATGTGACGTATCACAACTTTTCCTCTTCGCTAAAATGGGGGTGGGCGTGGCTAGCGCATGACGCATCTGGCCTGCCTGCCATGAGTTTGACACCCCTGCATTAGAGTATTAGCTTTTGGGCCTAAGGAATGTTAGAATAAAATATGCCATTGCATATTTATAATGTTCCTCTTACTGTTCACCTACTATGTTGACCCTACTGCATGCTGTTCATGTGTCTTAACAGTTCTTTCTTCTGTGTTAAGGTCATACTAAGCTCCTAGGCTGTCTCAAAAGTTGTGAGATCTTCATCATGAAGTAATTTTTTAAGCATAATTTGCATATAGATCCCAAGATGGGGCTCAGAGATAGGTGATTACTGTATATATTCCATACATAAATATATGAAATTTTCACAAAGCTGTAGGTCTGCAAAATCTATGTATATCCTTGATATAGCTTTTAGAAGAGTTGATACAGAAAGAGCATTGGTGTGAATTTTGCAGTTGAAGCTTGAGTATCAAAGTATAGTATATGTGGAGTAAGAACTACATTATCTTTTGGCCAGCTTAAGGCTTCCTTTCCTCTTCGCTGAATTGCAAATGGAACAGGAACAGAAGCTTTTCAGCCTTAACTTAGGCAGGAAAGCAATTGAGTTGTACCACTAGTAGCAAATCTTCAGTAATGTTAAAGGCATGTGGACCCACCCTTGGGATAGGAGCCAACTTCCCGACTTGAAGGGAGGGAGGGTGTGCTGCTTGCAGTGATGCAAGGCTCAGTTACATCATTTTATACTCTTAGTCACGACAGCCGGTTTCTCTGCCTTATGAATGCTACTGCTGTCTGGAGCATTTCTTCAGGGCTCCCTTCTTACAGGTGAAGACTTGATAAGGACTGCGTGGCTTAGGATTTTGAGTAGCCTTTCAGATAGCAGAGGTGCTTCCTTGATACTGCGTCAAACTTTCATGTCAGCAAAACCATAGTTTCTGTAGTTCTTCAAGTAGTCTTTCTTGTTGCTGTTTCAAAGACAGTTTGCTGCACAATAGTCAGAAGATGCTGCGCATAGTGCCCTCTTTACAGGTAATGGTGCTCTAAGATAGATGGGCTTTCCTTAGCTTGGATACAAAAAGCATTAAAGAGTAGAATATACTGTGTCTGTTTTTTCCTTGGAATGGACAACTTGGCTGAGTTGATTAATCTAAAGAAATGCATCTCTGATGTGGTTTTAAATCTACCAGCTTCCTTTCCCACAGGAAAGAGGCTATTCCTTTCCATTGTCTGAGGAAACCCCCACCCTTTGTCTAGTTTCCTCATTCTCTATCCTGTAAATAAAAGGTGAGAGGGCCTAACATATCCCAGCATTTTTGCTTAATACTAAATTGTAGTAGAAAACTTTTTTTAAAAAAAAATCTTCTCGGTAGTATATTACGCATGCGTGATGCTCATAAGGGGTGACCAGCATATGGTTTGCATAGTGTCATAACTAATCCTTTCGGAGAACACTAACAAGAATAAATGGCTGAAATAACCTTTAAAGAGCCTTGTGTTTGTGGAAAAACTGGGACCTAGGGACCCCCCCTTGAAAAAGCCAGGTATGAAAGGTGTGGAGGCGGCTGCCAAATTGTAGATATGTGATGAGAGAGTGGTTACTGCTGTTAGACTCAAGTCCCCATTTTGCCTGGATGAGATAATTGAATTCTGTGTCACCAGCCTGTCTGTCCCACTTTTGGGAAGATCAAGGGCTCTTCAGGGGAAACTACAGATCTGTTTTGTTTGACTAATTGCACTTTCTCATTTATAGATGATGCAGTGCTTCGTATTTGAATGCACACTATATATTTCTTCTTTTTCCTCGCACATATGTGCCAGTCGTTCTCTACTATAGGGGACGGTGCTCATCTCTTTCAAAGCCAAAGAGCCAGCGCTGTCAGAAGACATCTCCATGGTTATGTGGCCAACATGACTAAACGCTGAAGGCGCACGGAACACTCTTACCTTCCCACCAAATGTGGTTCCTATTTTTCTACTTGCATTTTTACATGTTTTCAAACCGCTAGGTTGGCAGAAGCTGAGAAAAGTAATGGGAGCTCACTCCGTTACGCGGCACTAGGGATTTGAACCGCCAACTTTTCTGATCGACAAGCTCAGTGTCTTCGCCACTGAGCCACCGTGTCTCTTAACCTTAGTATCCTTGATCCTTAGTGCAGTGCATTTCTACCTCAAACTATCTGATTAACAAGAGCAGAAAAGTCTTTTTTTAAGGTTTACACATACTGCATGTAAATTGCCACATTTGAGAGTGTTCAATTGTATACTATCCAAGTATAATATGTGGGATTGCTGCCTCTTCCAATGAGCTTCCTGTGTTAAGCCAATTCGGGTGAAACATTGATTTATGGCTAATCTGGCTTTCTAATGTTTCCAGGACTGGGGTAAATGCTAGACACCAGAGCTTTACATACAGAAGCACATCTATGGACTGTAGCTCTAATATAGCTTTACATTGTCCTAGATTCAGTCCTCAGCATCTCCAGTCTCTCACCTGAAACCGTGGAGAGCTGCTCATCATCAGTTTGCAACTGCATTCCTGAGGATGTGTCCTTTGGCCTTGTTCCCATAGTTCTCAGACTTCTCAGTGTGACCATTTTTGGCTGAGAATTGTAATACGTTAAAATTTTAAGTGCATCAGTACTCTGAGTTTGTAGTTTACTGTCCCTGTTCCTATGAATACTTGAATGGAGCCCTTCTGCTTTGACACTCGCAAAAAAAAAAATATTGTTTTACTGCTTTTTAAAAATGTAAGTTGGCATACTGCTTTACTTACAGAAATGTTTCTGGTCCCAGATAAGCTCCCTAAGATTCTTCGAGGTTAAAAATGGATACTGTAACTACAATGTTGTGTTGGAAGTATGCCTACCTGCTTGAGGAAGAATAGGATTCAGATATGTAAAAAACATTTTGGAGGAGGATGATGATAATGAAGTGTACCTGCACTAGGTTGCCTAATAATTTGGTATTCAGGGAATTCCATATATGCTCTGGCAGCCATATTGTGAACAGACAAGTTCCTCATGGCAGCCATTTTGTGGAATCACACATAACTAGCTCTCAAAATTTTACTTTTGCTCATAAGAGTACAGAAGTTGCTTCTCCCTAATTTAAAAGGATTGTTTTAGCATCACTTCATTACTTTCTCTTTGTAATATTCTGAGGCAAAGCATCTGGCATTATTTCAACTTATGGATCCGCCCTACCTCACCTTGTTCTCTTCACTGTGCGATACAAATATGTGTGTACTTTAGGAGAAGCAGGTTCACATCCAGGCAGTTCAGTGTGTCACAAATGCAAATTACTCTTTGACTTGGTTCCAGTACCTGCTACGTTTCTGATGGCACAACTTTCTTTTTCTGATCTTTGCATATTTGCCACATAGAGTCTGAGAAACAGATGTAAAAGGAAGTAGTGAAAGCTACTCTTGCATGTTTTATGTGCTTAACAGGAGACTTGAAAATGTGTGAAATAATTTGCTCAGATTATACCAGGGGTGGGTTCCTGCTAGTTCTAACCTCTTCTATAGAAGAGGTTCCACAAATCTACAGTGCTGTTTAGAACCGGTTCCAGCTCCCTCCCCCCGCCCATCCGCCCATCATCAAGATGAAGAACGAGAGGAGGAATTCTGGGAATTGAAGTCCACAAGTCTTAAAGCTGTCAACACCCCAGGTTTTTTTTTTCCCTAAAGCGTTAGGGGTGCAAGGGTCTTGTAACTTGACAGCTTTAAGACTTGCGTGCTTCAAATGCCAGTTTCTGAGCCAACATTTTGGTTGCTAAGCAAGAGCGTTGTTAAGTGAGCTTCACCACATTTTACAAGTTGGCCACACCCACCCAGTCACATGACTGCCAAGCCACTCCCACTCAGTCACATGGCTAGCAAGCCACTGCCACCCGGTCACATAGCCAGCAAGCCACTCCCACAAAGCAGGCCACACCTACATAAGAGGTTCTAAAAAAAATTGAAACCCACCACTGGATTATACGCACTATCTGTGGTTAGTTTTGCCACCTCTTCATTGGTTTTTTTTTAATTAATTGTTTAGAAAGTTATTGGAAATTGATTTACTGCTCCTTCCCCCAAATGAAAGAGCTATTTAAGTTGGTCTTGGCATTCTGCAATTGTCTGCATTGGGCATGTCCAATCCAAGCTTCCAAAGAGGAAGCTTGTGACTTTGCAGTTTTGTGGGGTGATTAGCTTACATGGGATACTACTTGCCAGAAGTAAACTAATTTACAGGTAATCCTCACTTTATGACCACAATTGAGGCCAAAATTTATGTTGCTAAGGAAAAATTTGTTAAGTGAGTTTTGCCCCATTTTATCACCTTTTTTGCCCCAGTTGTTAAGCGAATCACTGCAGTTATTAAATTGGCAACATGGGGGCTAGTGGGAAACATTGCCATTACTGCTAGTGAGTTCCAGGAAGACAAATTCGTCCATTGTTGTTAAATGAATCTGGCTTCCCCATTGACTTTGCTTGTCAGAAGGTTACAAAAGGGGATCACATGACCCCTGGATACTGTAACCATCATAAATATGAATCAGTTGCCAATGTACATGGTCATGGGGATGCCACAGTGGTAAGTGTGAAGTCACTTTTTTCAGTGTCTTTGTAACTTTGAACAATCACTAAATGAACTGCTGTAAGTTGAAGACTACTTCTATTACACTGGAGGCTAGAAGGCAGTAGTAGACATTGCTTAATTGAGTTTCCTTTGAAGGATAGAATATGTATCCTACATGAAAACCTTATTCCTGGAGGACAAAGTTCAGATGCTATGCTCTTTCTCTTGAAGGCAGTGCTTCAGGTAGCAATCTGCTTTCTGCTTCCCAAAGAGGAATCTGAATCTTGACTATTTAAACCAAACAGCGAGGGTTAGTTTTTAAAACTTTGTAAGCCAATATTTGCCAGATGAAAAGCAAATAAAACTATTGCGGCCTGCAAGATACTTACTAATGTCCTTGTGTACGTCCCTCAGACATAGGTCAGAGTTGCAGAGATGGCTGAGCAAGAGCCTACCCCTGAGCAGCTGGCCCAGATTGCAGCTGAAAATGAGGAAGACGAGCACTCTGTCAACTACAAGCCCCCGGCTCAAAAGAGCATCCAGGAAATCCAGGATCTGGACAAAGATGATGAAAGTCTACGCAAGTATAAGGAAGCCCTACTGGGAAACGTTGCCATCACTGCTGGTGAGTTCCTGGAAGACACGTTCTTTTATTGAGTGTGCATGAGCACTAGAAGGGAGAGCTTTGGACTCCTGACTTAGCCTCAGAAACCAGAATGTTCCATAAAGGCTATTTTCTTACCCTCATCATCCGGCTGGGGATATGGAACCCAGCTGGCCTCTTCCAAGTATTGGATACTTTTATGTTCCTGGCTGTCCTTGGGTTCATATACTACTCTTTAACTGCAATACGGTATGTAGCGCATCAAATTAAGTGAACCTAGCAAACTAATTTATATGCTATGGTGAACTCAGAAAATTGAGGTTGTATAATAAGCCACAATCAAGGAAACTTTGGTTTGCCATAGTGGTTTCAAACTTGTGAGCTGCACGAAGCCCTCATTTTATATGATCTGACAACAATATTTAGAAGAAAGAGTTAGCCCTGTGGGTCGTGTCCTTTCTGCTAGCTGTGGTATACATGTCCATTTCAGAGAGCGTAACAAATGGAGGAGATCGCTTATGACTCCAGGAAAGTTTCAGAGTGCCTGGCTAAGATCGGCAATCTGCTTTTCTACTGTGGGCTGTCACTCTGCTGCAGTATGAAATGAGTGAGGCATTTTCTGTTGCTCTGCTCTTTCTGCAAGTTGGCACCCTTGTTTTTCCATCATTCTTATCTCCGTCTCCTCCATATGCTTTGCCAGATGACTGGAAAAGTTCTGAAAGGCTGGCATTCACCAGTTGCATTGTGAATCCTAAGACAAGGGTTGTCAGGCTAAGAAGAAAACATGACTAATAAGCCTTCAAACATCTGGAGTGTATCAGATTGGGGGAGATTTGCATAAGCATTCGCAGTTGCAGTGCCGTGGGCTAGAAAGCTCCTAAAACAAGACCAGCGTTTCTAGTCATACACTTTTGTTGCAATGAAGGCAGAGAAGGTTTGATGTTTTATCTGAGATATGTTTTCTCTTCCATTGCAGACCCTTCTAGTCCAAATGTGGTGGTAACAAAACTGACTTTGGTTTGTGCAACTGCTCCTGGGCCCTTGGAGTTGAATCTGAGAGGTAAATAGGTTGGATTTTAAAAAAACGATATTTGGGGGATCTTAAAAGGCAGATACATTTATGATGTACAATTTTCTGGATAACTTCATTAGATGTATAAAACAAACTTTAGTCTAGTATATCAATAAATTGTTAAATCACGAGGATGCCCCAAGTTGCTTAGTCTGTTGCAGCACAAAAAGCCAATAAGGATAGCTATTCTTCTGGAAATTACATTTTATCTATTCTGTAAAGCCCAAGCTCTTCTTTTTGGTCCTGCCAGTAAGACCTTCTTTGCAGGGGGGACCCGTCACATTCCCTGCCTCCCCACTTTAATTGGGAAAACTTGGTCCTTCAGATAACCTGGTCCCATGTAGAGCTTTGAAGTGAGAACCAGCCCCTGGAATTGGACCCAGAAGCAAATTAACAGCCAATCCAGTTCCCACAGGAACAGAGGGGACTATCAGTATGCTGTCTAACTTTCCAATGCCACCTCTATGGGGACAAAAAGTGTTGCTACAAATAATTATAATTGAGACAAATGTTTTGCTTTATTGCATGTCACTTTCTGTTTAGTTTCCCATCTGGTTCATATTGGTGCCCATGAACAGCATGTTACTGTTCAGTAACATGAATAGCATGTTACTGACTTAAAGTTCACTCCCATGGTGATTACAAGCAGGCTTTCAAACTAATATCGCACGTAGAAGTGACTGCACAGCTTGCTTGTCAGATTTGCATCTCTTGGAAAAAGTAATTCCTATTTTCTCCTTTCAGGTGAGTTGGAGAGTTTCAAGAAGCAATCATTTGTGCTGAAGGAGGGTGTAGAGTACCGGATAAAAATCTCTTTTCAGGTAAGATCTCCTTTTGAATGATTCTAGTGCCTATGAGAATGGTCAGTCTGGGAATAATTCAGCATATAGTTTTGAGGGAAGGCATTTGGTCAAAAGGTGTGTATTAATTTTATATATTCTTGCTCATTATAGGTAAAGAGAGAGATTGTTTCAGGGCTCAAGTACATTCAACATACATTCAGGAAAGGAGTAAAAAGTAAGTGTCTGTTCTATTCTTTTTTTTTAATAATAATTTTTATTAGTTTTATTACAGAAAAAAACACAAAAAGAAAAGCATCATCTTTCATTACATCTTGTAGAAAGCGTATCCATTGGTCAAAAGTACATTTCGTGCGTTCTGTCCACAATCACATATATTCCATTCAGTTTAAATTGTATATGTTAAAAATTTATATATTTTACTATCACCATACCACAATTTTCATTTAAGATTTCAAAAACACAGCCATCTGCTGGCATTTTTTTCCCTTCCCCCAGTTCCAGTCAATATGCCATATCTTTATAGCTTTATAACATATTCCAAGAAAAAAAAAAGTCAATTAGTAGGACATCTAATATTTCCTCTCTCTAACATATCTTTGTTATTATTATAGTTAACTAAGGGTTAATTACATTTTTCTCTCCTCTTCTCTTCACAAACGCAAAAAGCAACAATCTCTAAACAACAATCTATTAATATGTGTTAACAAAATGACCATTTAAAATCTAAGACAATCTAAAGAGAAAAGAAAAAATATTGACATTTCTAGTTAATAATCACCAGAATATATGTTAACCTATTTACTATTTGCTATTTACGTCACATCACCTTTTATTCTAATCCAAATTATTTATAGCTTCATAACAGGGTCTAAAACACAAATTTATAGGTTTTATCTTTCCACCAAATCTCAGTTGCAATTTGTGGCCTGGTTATTTATCCTAATTAAGGTTATCCTTTCATTGTTAATATCATGATATATTACATGTTAGTGACTAAACATTCAATAATAATCTATAAGAGTCTACAAAATACTAAAATCCCTACTTATTAACCATCAAAAATTAACTAATTTTTATCATCAATTGACATTATCAGCCAGTGTCTTTCCAGTAGTAAAATAGACCTTTCTCTCTCGCCAGCAGTTGTGTCATTTCTATTATTAGAATCTTTTCAGAGTTTAACATTTCTTGCCGCACTCTGTAGCTTAAGGGATCTCTCACGTAGTTTCGTTGCTCTTTAATTGTTATTGAGGAAGCCTTAACTTTGGTTATCAAACTTGTTTTTGGATATATTTGTCTTCTTAGTTCCATCTTTTTCACTCTTTTTTTCCCTCCTGCATCTTGAAATTGAAAGAAAGGCTCCGAGTTGTCAAAAACACTTTTTCAGCTTCCCTTCTTTTCACTTTCGCTCATATTTAGTCCATTGATGGATTCATCTGACATCTTATCTTTATTTTCCATGTTTCCATTCTCTTCTTTAATCTCTGGGGCTCCAACCCCCTTCTCTTTAACTGTAGCACCCCATAAACTGTCCCATTTCTTGTCAAATCTCTTAAGTCCTTCTGCAATATTTTGAAGTCCAGCCAGGATGTTTTGGATTATTAAATTTTCTTCCTCAGAATATTGATCCACTTTTTCAAAGTGCAAAGAAATATAAAGGAAAAAAAATAGGAAAGGGAATCTGACATTCTAGCTTGTCAAAATTTTAGGAAATGTGTCTGTATTTATTTTGAATCTTAAACACCAATTCTTTCAAAGTTTTTAAAGTAGAAGGGTTTTTATTCTTGCTTGCCTTTTCCTTCTCTTGCCAAAATATTTACCAGAAGCACTAACAAAACAAGTTTCGTGCTTTCAGTCTTATCAAGTTTTAAAAGCGAATTCCAAACTCTTCCATTGCAAAGTCAGTGAAACCAAGTGAAGCAGAACAAAGGATACATTATATCCAAAACAGAAATGAACTTCAGACTTTGGCTTCCAGGTGGCAGATTCAATAATTAGGCAATTGTGGTTTTTTTTTTTGTTTTTTTTTACTTTCCCTTAAGTATCTTTCATATAATTTTAACCAATAGAAGGAAAAATTTGTTGAAGTAAGAAAAGAAGTTTAATTTAGCCAACAAAAACAAATTAGGGTAGTAAAAAGGAAAAAATAGAAAAAAAAGATCAGTCCATAGACTACAAGCAGGGAGACAGGAAATGTTGCAATTACTTCAATCCACAAAACATCATTATTAACTAGAGCAGGAAATTTTCTAGTAGCAGTCCAATAGGTGTCAAAATCGCCGCTTTATTCTTACTTTGGGGACTAGATGTTATTATTT
The DNA here is from genome assembly GCF_009769535.1 of Thamnophis elegans. Taxonomy (NCBI): domain Eukaryota; kingdom Metazoa; phylum Chordata; class Lepidosauria; order Squamata; family Natricidae; genus Thamnophis; species Thamnophis elegans. The sequence continues at coordinate 49,034,492 of NC_045542.1, read as the reverse complement.
TTTTAAGAAAAAAAGTTTCTTAACATGGATCTTCTGAAAGTAAAAAAAGAAAATAAAACCTCACCAGATGGAACGCTTTCGCTTCGTCTCTTCCTTCAGAGCCGTCTCCGACTATGCCAGCCTGGGGGCTGCCTGTTTGTCCTCAGTTGGAAGCGCTACCCTTGGGTCAAACAAGGACTTTGCGATGTCTCTGTGACCAGCAAGGCTTTGGCTTCCCTGTCACCGTCTCTTCGGGACGGTTTAGGTCCTACCGGACCGTCCAAAGACAAAAGTTTCATCGACGGACCCAGACTATCGGGTCCATGCGATGTGTCGTCGTGACACTGGCTCCTCCCTCTCCTGTCTGTTCTAATTTTTATGCTGTACTTGAGGAGAAGTAGCACTCCTCCCAAGAGGAGTGCCTAGCCTAGGTTGAAAGGAGCTGCAAAGTAGAGTCGAAACTTGGTATTTGCCTAATGGAAAGGAAATTAATTCATTTTTGAATGGCAGACCAAAACAGATGGAATAACAAAAGAACATACAACCCTCAACTACTTTGGGTGGCTTTTGGTCTTTCTTCAATTGATCCTTCAATTAAAGATGCATTGACACCTTTTCTTCAGTGTGATGATCCATTGATACTGCTGTTCTCTCTGAGCTGAATCTGTTTCAGCCAATTAGAACAAGATGATGGAACAGTTACTATAAAAAGAAGGAAAACACTTTCATTTTCCCTTCTGCTGATTGACAAAAATAAGGGCACCTTCAATCCATCTGGGAGTCAGTCTGGAAATGGCTACGCTTTCTGAGTCACGTTTCTATATTGGAACCCCCAAAGACAGAGTTCGGAACCAGAAATGTTTAAAGTTTATTAAGAATCCACAATAGCCGAGCAAAATGTCAATGAGTGTAGACTTACAGATAAGAATTAGATTTCAGAAGTAGGGTGAACGATGGATGGGCATATCCAAAAATGGATATTAAGACTTCAGAATAAAGTTGGATTTGAAAGAAATCTAGACACTTGAGCACATAGAAAAATAAAACTCAGTTCTGGTGCTGCTCTTGTTTTAGGTAGCAGAGATTTGTTTATATGATAGCTGTCAGTGCATTTTGATCTTGTCTCTATAGCTCACACTGCCCAGCATCCAATGACACTTTTAATTCTTGCCATTCATGCCTTACAACTGTTTTTCTCTTTCCAGTTGACAAGACTGACTATATGGTTGGAAGCTACGGGCCACGGGCTGAGGAATACGAGTTCCTAACCCCCCTGGAGGAAGCCCCTAAGGGCATGCTGGCCCGGGGCACTTACAACATCCGATCTAAATTCACAGATGATGATAAGACGGACCATCTTTCCTGGGAGTGGAACCTGACTATCAAGAAGGAGTGGAAAGATTAGCCTTCTCAATGCCAAGTCCCAAGAGTTGTTCAGACAGTGGCTACAGTAGAAATCCCTCCCTGCACCAACGTGCTGGCATTGGACAACCTCCCCTTTCCCATTTTTAGCTCAACAAGAAGATCTTTTTTGGCTCAATGCCCTGTAATGTATTTCCTCCTGAGAATCAATAACAATGACCAAACCTGCCTTGTGCCTCCCAAGCGAAGAGGCAGAAGTGCTTCTTATCCCTCTCTGGCCTTGAGTAAGAGGTCTGCTGCTGTCCCATTTCAATACATTTCAGGCAGATGGTAAAGGGGAAGCAAGCAACATTTCTGTCTGTAGGGGAAAGGATTGGGAGGAAACCCCCCTCCCCCCTTGCCGTCTCTGAGCAAAGGGTGAGGTGCCAAGAAGTCATCATTCCATGCAGGCTGGAAACAGTTGGGGCAGCAGGCACTTGCCAGGCTTAGTCATGTTCATGACCTACATTTTCTCTCTGGGGGATGTGGGTTGCCTTTCCATTTGTGATACTTTTCCTGTAACCATGATGCCTTAATGTTTGTAACATAACATGCATCCTCCAGGGAGGGGCCCAACCTTCTTACCCCTTTTTATATGTTTCCTGGTCCCATTCATGTATTTCCCTCCTTCTAGTTTCCATCTTCTAGGCAGGTAAGCCTCCTCCTGAATTCACATCTTGGGCGGCTCACAGTAATATCCTTCTGGGCTCTCTGTGCCCAGAGAAGCCATTGCATCTGATTTAGGGAGAGGTGACCTGTTGGTAGGTGCAGACATTTAGTAGTATCATTGCCATTTCTCTGTTCTGTCACTCCAACTGGGTGCAGAGCACTAAAGTCCCAGGGTAGCATCCAATTTTTAGGGCATTTTCCTAGCTGAGCTGTCCCTCACCTGATCTGAACAAAGAGCTTGTTATGGACAAATATTCAAGAGCAGAGAATGCCTTATGTGTCTGGTCTGCCTTTGAAATCATGTGCCTGGCCTGTCAGTATTTATTATTGCCTTGATTAGATTATTTTTCTTCATGGTGCCCAAACAGTCCCAACTGTCCCCAGCAAAATACCATTAATCTGGCAGTCAGAAGTAGAGAACCTGCAGAGCTTCTCCTCTGCTTGCCAGGTGGGTGGGTGCCAGCTTAACCACCTTGCTCAGCTGGCTATTGAGTCCCAAAGTTGTACTAAAACTGGGACCAAGTGAATGTGTGCGTGATTCCTTCGCTGCTCTCTCTCTGCCCCAATTCCTCTCTCCTAAGCCTTTCTTAGAGAAGATTTTTGTTAAATTTATTTGAGTATATATCTTATATCTGGATTAACAGATTTGAAATCATTGGCTTCCCCTTTTCTGACTGTAAAATAAAATCATGAAACTGATTGTTTTGCTCTGTCCTTTTTCGATTCCTTGCAATGGTCTTACAAATTTATTTTAAAAAATTTAAAGAATAAATGAGTACACACAAGAAAAGAAAATGAAAAAAGACAGTATGGGAAATAAAAAAATCAGCAAACAATATTTACAATTGATTTTAAATTTATTATTTCATTAATTGGATATATAAAGCTAAATTTGCATCATCTTGAGAAAGAATTGCAAAAATAAACTAATATTTGCATAGATACCACTTTTTTGAAAAAATTTTTATTTTAATTGAACAAAAACACAAAAAAAGAATCATCCTTCATTACATCTTGTTTAGAAAGCGTGTTGATTGGTTACAGATAACTCGTGCATTTCTTCCACAGTCATTACTTATAGTTCATATTAGATTATATACTTTAAGTCAAAAATCTGTGTATATCTTACTATCAATGTACCACAATTCTCATTTGACTACAATTATTTGAACATGCTTTTACCTCAAATCATTCATACTTAAAAGACACAACCACATAACGGCATTCATTAGCTATTTCAAAAATCCTCCAATAACATTACACCTTTATGACATCTTTTAAGTAAAAGTCAATTAATAAAGTTTCTAAACCTTTCCCCCTCCCCCCCCAACTGTTTAGAATTTATATCCAAGTTACTTTTGCCAATACTATAGCATGTATATATTGTTAAACAATGTCCATTGACATTTCCTTCTTGTTATTATAATTGGCTAAAAATCATTTACTATTTATGTCCCATCTCCTCTCGTCAGACCCCCCCCCCAAAAAAAAAAACTTACACCTTTATAACAAGATCTAAACAAAAATTTGTTAATAAAATGTATAGGTCTTTTTCCCAAGTCACAATTTGCAATTTATATCCAAATTTCTTTTACTAGATTGCCAGTATTTTTTTTGGGGGGGGGGGGCGAATCGCCATTTTAGAATTCGCTGGTACTATACCAACGATCGTGATTGGAGTATACGCCCCTACGGAAACAAGCGACGATGCTGACAAGGATTCATTTTATGAAAATTTACAGCAAGCGATGGACTCATATCAAGGTGGCAACCATTTAGTTATTCTCTGTGGGGATCTGAATGCACAAACCGGCTCAAATCGTCCTGGCTGGGAGAAAACTCTTGGTCCTTTCGGATGTGGCAGCCTTAACGACAACGGTCTACGCCTTCTATCATTTGCAAGCTTCAATAGAATGGTAGTTTGCAACACGTGGTTTCAGCACCCGATCCATCACAGGCACACTTGGTTTTCAAATAATGGCAGAGACAAAAGTATGCTGGACTATTTCCTAGTGCATAAACGATTCCAGAGCGCTATTCATGATGTTCGAGCAATGCGTGGAGCCTCTATCGGATCGGATCACCATCTGGTCAGGGCAAAATTCCGACTGCACCTAAAGGCACCCAATACTACTCAGCCCACAGCTACCCTCGACTACGCAAATTTATCCGACCCCAACAGCCAAGCCAAATTTCAACTTTTGCTACAGAACAGATTTTCTCCTCTGTTAGCGGACAACATTGACGAAAACTGGAACTCAACAAAAAACTCCATCATTGATTCACTTAATGAAATCTGCCCAAAAAAACGACGGAAAATAAAACCTTGGATTTCGACTAATACCCTAAATCTTGTTGAACAACGCGCAAAAATAAAGAACATTGACCACAAACTATACCTTTACCTTAACAGGCAAATTAAAAGGCAGCTTAAGGCGGATAAGGAGGCCTGGTGGAATGCAAAAGCCCAAGAAATGGAACTGGCCAGCAAAAACCACGACTCACGCTTACTCTACAGCATCCTGCGAAGCTGCAATGGAAAATTTAAAGCAACGAGCTCAAACCTCAAAGATCATCTCGGAAACCGCATAAAATCACTAATGGGTGAACTGGATAGGTGGAAAGAACACTTTAGCCAATTACTGAATCGCCCCCACCCCACTAGCCTAGACCAACGTCTGATGGAGAATGCGGACTTACAATTACCAAGCGCAATTAATGACCACCCTCCGACAGAGGAGGAAATCCGTGCTGCAATTAAAAGACTTAAGAACCGGAAGGCACCTGGGGTAGACAATATCCCTGCTGAAGCTTTGAAAGCGGGAGGAGAACCGATAATAAAACAACTGAAATGCATATACTCTGCCATCTGGGACCAAAGAGCCGTGCCTCAAGACTTCAAAGACTCGATTATTGTACCAATCCACAAAAAGGGAGACCCAGCCAATTGCAAAAACTATAGAGGAATAAGTTTGCTATCAACATCCGGCAAGCTCTTAACCTCTATAATCCGATGCAGACTACTGAAAGTCAGAGAATCTAATTGCAGGGAAGAGCAAGCCGGTTTCAGACCAGGAAGAGGTTGCACAGACCAAATATTTACCCTGAGACAACTAGCCGAATCACGCCTGCGTTACAAAAAGGACACTTTTCTAGTATTTGTGGATTTTTCATGCGCCTTCGATAGCATAGATCATTCATCGTTGTGGTGCGCCCTTAAAGCTGAATCAATCCCCTATGCTACACTCAACGTGCTTAAAGCTTTTTACGAAGGTGGAATGAGCCGGACAAAATACCTGGGAAATGTGTCCCCACCATTCTCAATAACTACCGGCATCAAGCAAGGCTGTATTATTTCACCAATGCTCTTCAATATACCATGGATTGGATCCTCAGACAAACTTTTAAAGACACACCAGGCGTTCAAATCAGGGCTCAGCTGTCCTCTCACAGACTTGGTGTATGCTGATGACATTGTCTTCTTTGCTGAAACAGCCCAAACCGCCCAAAATACCCTGGATGCATTACAAGCAAATGCTAACAAGCTCGGCCTGGTGATAAATGGTGAAAAAACCAAATTCATTTTCATGGGCACTCAACCAGCTCAACTGCACCTCGAAGGCAACCCTATCGAAAGAGTAGACACGTTTAAATATTTGGGGTCGATCATTGACAGCCAACGTGTAGTGGCTACAAATGACATCAAAAGCCGCATTGGCAATGCTACAGTCGCATTCGCCTCTTTAAGGAAGTGCCTGTGGAGCCAAAATGACATGACGATTGCGACTAAGATGAGGATATTTAATGCTTCCATCCGCACAATCTTACTGTACGGCTCGGAATCGTGGACTTTACTTAAAAGCGACCTGAACCTATTAGAGCGATTCCAGCTAAGATGCCTGCGCAACATTCTGCACATAACTCTACGGGACCGGTGGAAAAACGAAACGGTATTGCAGCTGTGTAAAAACCAAACTACAATCGAACTTTACCTAAGAAGACAACGACTTAGGTGGTTTGGACACGTTTTCCGTATGGACAATAGCCGATTACCTTACCGATCGATTAACTCGCTGCGACCGGATGGGTGGAAAATCGCATGAAATGCCCCAAAGAAAACGTGGATATCCCAAGTGGCTCACGATCTTCAACCACTCCATTTTTCAATAACCGATGCCCAACAAGCCGCCCTAAATCGGAATCAATGGCGTGCTGTAATCCGTGACGTCCTGCCCCTGGCCTTCACAATGCAACGGTCACTGCCTTATGGACATTGACATTTACGAAGATTAAGTCCAAGTAAGTCTAAGTCCAGATTGCCAGTACATGTATATATCACTAAGCTGTATCCATTATCATTTCATTATGTTATTATAGTTAATTATTTGTTAACAAATAAACATTTGATAACAATCTAAAACATCCTAAGAGTTACTAAATTCCTACTTGTTAATCACCAAAATCAATTAATTTTTTATTATCAATTTTCATTGTCAACCTGTATCTTTCCAGTAACAAAACAGTCTTACCTCTCTTGCCAATTGTGGTGTCAGTCTTCTTTTTATCTCCTTTATAAGGTTTTTATAGACTTCTCTCCACACTTTGTTGCTTGAAGGATCTCTCGGTAATCTCCTTGCCCACCAACTGCTACTAAAATTAGCTTGTCTTTGGTTGTCAATCTTGCTTCTGAAAACATTTCTTAAGTCCTTCATCATTACCATTATTTTCTTCTGTGTCCTGGAATCTGGGGTAGAGCTCCAATTCGTCGATTTCCCTTTTCCATATTCCCTTCTTTCCACTTTCACCCACATTTGCTCCATTAATAAATTCATCTATTGTCTTATCTTTAATATCTCCATTCTCCCATTTAATTTTTGGGGCTCCAACCCCATCATCTTTGCTGTGAGGAAGACTAGTCTTTCCAACTTCTTCTCAATTCTCCCATATCCTTCCAATAGATTTGAATTCCAGCCAAGATATTTTGGAATTTTAAGGTTTCCTCATCTGAATATTGATCCATGTTTCCAAAACAGAAGAAAGAAAGAAAGAAAGAAAGAAGAAGAGGAAGGAAGGAAGGAAGGAAGGAAGGAAGGAAGAAAGAAAGGGAAAGGAAAGAAAGAAAGAAAGAAAGAAAGAAAGAAAGAAAGAAAGAAAGAAAGAAAGAAATAAAGAAAGAAAGAAAGAACAAACAAACAACAAACAAACTAATAGCCACTGCCATTCTAGCCTTCTAGGCCTCTTTTATTTTTTATTTAGATTGACTTGAACACAAGTTTTTTTATGCTCTTCAAAGGAGAAGGGTTCTGTTTCCAACCCCCCTTTCTTTCCCCTGCCAAAATAGTTCTCAAAGGCACCTGTGAAGGACAATCCATGCCCTTGGCTCTTTATCAGTTTCTGTAAACAAGTTGCAAACCCTTCAGCTACAAAGTCAATGAAGTGAAAGAAGGAAAGAGAAGAGATACATTGTTTCAAAAACCCCAGCCTCTGATTTCCGAGTGGCAGTGTGCTACTTTCACTTTCTAATATTTATCTCTGGCTTGTAGGAAACAAAGTTCTTTAGATTTCTTTTAGTGAAATTTAATTACAAGTAACAGGAAGAATTGTTAAAATAAGAAGAAAGGTTTTAATCCAGAAGTCAAAAAATAAAGCAACAAAAAGCAGAAGAAAAAAAATCAATCCATTCACCTTAGGAGGAGAAATGAGAAATGTTGCGAGCACTTCAATCCACAAAGAATAGTTACAAAGAGAAAAAAAGCTTTCCAATTAGAGTTAATTTCACCACTCAATTCTTTTGCTTAAGGATCTATTTTGGCTTTAAAGAAAAATTTCTTTGGGCAGTCTTTTGCAAAATAGAAAAAAAACCTCACCAGAAGCACTCACTTTCTCTTTCCACTTCCTTCCGGAGCGTCCTACTTCATCAGCCTGGGGGCTGCCTGTTTACCGCCGGCTTGAAGCACTTCCCTTGGGTCGATCAGGGACTTTGCAATGTCCCCTGAGACCAGCAAGGCTTCGTCTTCCTGATCACCGTCTCTACAGGACAGTTGTAGGTCTCAATGGACCGTCCAGCGGCAAAAGTATCAACGGCGGTCTCGGAGTTTCAAGACTGCGCGTTGTGACATTGCGACGTGGCTCCTCCTCAGATATCACTGTTGTTATATAAAATACACATTTTATTTACAAAAGAAATAATACTAAAAAGCAATCAGTAAAATATAAGTTCTAGTTTTCCTCTCATTGCACACAATTGGTAATTAACATTGTTTTATAAACATTAAAATTGCTTCTGGTTACTAGCTGTACATTGAGAGAAAAACTAATCTGAAGCATTTGAGTGTGCCATGTGTGAATAAAATATATAGGGAACCCATCCCTGCTTATGTTTAGTCAAACTTCAACTCTGTATGTATACTGTGAAATTGCCATTGCTGCATGTTCCCCAGGTTTGGTTTTCCGGCCCGATATTGTCCGTGAAGAGAACAGTGGGTTTCATGGGAGGAAGAAAGGCGTTTGTGGGAGTGGGAAAGATGCCTTCAGATTTTTGGACTCCCATCCGTAATGAGCAATATGTGATTGGGTGATTGGGATTGAAGCTGTAGTTTAGTATAGTACACATGGAGACGCTCTTGGATGGGCCAATTTGTGGGGTTTATAATTAGCATAGAGAGGCTGATGTAGCAAGGTTCCAAGCAGCACCTTTTGTTCCCAGGAATGCTGTTCCTGTGATGTAGAATTTTTCCATTCAGAAGAAATCATCCTTACAGTTCCTGCTTGGAAGCAACATGTTCAGTTCTTGATAAGAGAGGGTGGGAGGCGCAGCAATCTTATTGTGCGCCAACACCACTTTGCCTCTGAATTTCCTAAATGACTCCAATAGAAAAAAATACCTGTGGTAATAGAGAAGCAAACAACCAAGCCTCAGAGAGCACCAAAAACTGCAGTTCCTAACCACTGCTAAATAATAGCACTATTCCTCAGTTTGCACAGTTTGCTTATCATGATTCTTATCCTATGACCTTAGAGGCATAGGTATAGGTGGTACCTTGCTCAATAGTAGTAACTGTGAGAGGGATCTTGGAATCCTAGGGGGCAACCATTTAAATATGAGCCAGCAGTGTGCAGCAGCAGCTGCCAAAAAGCCAACACAGTTCTAGGCTGCATAAACAGAGGGATAGAATCAAGATCACATGAAGTGTTAATACCCGCTTTATAATGCCTTGGTAAGGCCACACTTGGAATACTGCATTCAGTTTTGGTCGCCACGATGTAGAAAGATGGGAGACTCTAGAAAGAGTGCAGAGAAGAGCAACAAAGATGATTAGGAAACTGGAGGCTAAAGCATATGAAGAACTGTTGCAGGAACTGGGTATGTCTAGTCTAATGAAAAGAAGGACTAGGGGAGACATGATAGCAGTGTTTCCAATATCTCAGGGGCTGCCAGAAAGAAGAGAGTCAAAACTATTCTCCAAAGCACCTGAGGGCAGAACAAGAAGCAATGGGTGGAAACTAATCAAGGAGAGAAGCAACTTAGAACTGAGGAGAAATTTCCTGACAGAACAATTAATCAGTGGAACAGCTTAACTCCAGAAGTTGTGAATGCCCCAACACTGGAAGTCTTTAAGAAGATGTTGAATAGCCATTTGTCTGAAATGGTACAGAGTTTCCTGCCTAGGCAGGGGGTTGGACTAGAAGACCTCCAAGGTCCCTTCCAACTCTGCTATTGTATTATATAAGAGGGCATTTGGCTTGCCAAGCTATTTGCCAGTGCCTCTTTGAATGTGTAAAATAGCATTGATTATCACCTTAGCATTAATGCCCATTGATGTGGTGTCATCTATGAGTACTACCACATTAAGAAAATAGCTTGGGAGAGGATAATTTGTTTTATGGGTCATCATTTTAAGAACAGAGTCCTTGGCTAGATGCTGAATTGGTCCATAACATTTGTATAAAGCCTAATTTGGTTAATGATTTATTTTCTGGAGGCAGTAATGGAAAGCAGTCTTCAGTTTGCAAGCCCACAGTGCAAATTGTATTCATATTCTAACATAGGCTAGGAAAAACCACATGCATTCTTTTATGACAAAAAGGGTTTAAGAAGCTCTCAGTGAAGCATCCAGGTGCCAGGAGCAAGTATAGGAAGTTGCCCAACTTTAAAAGTTTGGTCCTAGAAGATTCTACAACTGAAAAGTAGTGGTTTATTTGATCTCCCAGCCTTCTCAGGCGATGTTAAGGTCAAGCAAGAAAATTTGAAGAAACAATTTTGTAGAAAAAGGTGAGTAGAACAATACCAGGTAATCCCCCAGGGTATGAAGGTTCATTTAGTGTATTTTCACAAGAACGTATTTATTCAGAAAGGATACTGGTGTTAGAAATTCAAAACTGCGACCAAAAAGAGGCCTCTGTAGCCAGGTGATTTGGATTCATCACTGCTGCAGCGGGCTGCAATTTTTAATTGACTTGCCTGTGCTGTTCAGGTTTACGACAAGCAATTTCCTGAGGACTTGTGAATATCTCTTTAACTTCTATAAAGGCTTCTCTGGCCCAGGACGAGTCTTCTTGTATTCAAGATAACCAGCAGGAGCTGCTGAAGAGCCATACTGAAGTGTTGCCAGAACACATTGCCCTTTGCCAAAGAATAGGTCAGCATGGGAACAATTATGTTTGTTCTTAGCAAATATTTAAAAAGGCAGGCTGGAGGATTAATATGTAAGTGTTATTCTTTATTCCTTTTCTTTCTTATTTGTTTATTTGACGACAATTTTTTTTCATATGTGGTGCTCTCTGAGCTTGATTGTTTGCTTGTAGACTTTCAATACCAAACTAGGTAACATCATCAATGCTAAAAGAGTGTGTGGTTTGCTCTTATTTTTATATACCAGTAGTTTGCCTGTCAGTGTGGATAGAGTATTTTGGTGGCTCCTTGATGCGGCTGTTGTTTATTGTTAGCGTCTCTGTCTGACTAGTAGTTTCTTGATTGGGTATTGTTTGCTTCTTGACTATTGGTCTAGTGCAGTGGTTCTCAACCTTCCCAATGCCGTGACCCTTTAATACAGTTCCTCATGTTGTGGTGACCCCCAACCATAAAATTGGGGTCCGGTTCCTAAGACCATCAAAAATATGTCTTTTCCAATGGTCTTAGGCGACCCCTGTGAAAGGGTCGTTCGACCCCAAAGGGGTCCCGACCACCAGATTGAGAAACCACTGGTCTAGTGTTTATCTTGGCATTAATCCTGCTCATTTAGGTATTGATTCCTAGTGAGGTGGTGTTTAGGTCTTTTTATTGTTTTTAGGCTTTGTGATTGTCTCCTGAATGGTATAATGTGTAGATGAAGTTATCTCTATATGCCTATTGGCAGCTGATTTATCTAAGTGCCAGGCTTTTAGGAACTCTCTAATATTTTTGGACTTGGCTTGGTCTAGAATGCTCATAGATTTCCAATTGAAACTATGGTCAAGTCTGATGTACCTCTGCTAGTCCATGAACAGCTACTAGCAGTCAGAAGACATGATGAGAACTCCCTCATTTCACAATAGTGAACTTATAAATTTTCCTGTATATAAAATGAGAGAAATCCAACTCCCTTTAGCATTGATGATGTTATCTAGTTAGTAATGAAATATTGCAAGAAAACAACCAAGCTCAGAGAACACTAAGGAACCCTCAGTTTCAACTCTCAGCTACACATATTCTGAATATATATAAATATATATATTTAGTGTCAGAACCCCTGGTATGCCCCAATTATGGGAGGAACCTAACAGATTCCATTATCTGTCAATCAGCTCATCACAAGAGTCCATCACGACAGAAACCCAATATTTTTACTGTTGCCTTTGTTATATTTCTGTTATATTTTGTGCTGATAAATAAATATAGGGAGACTAATAGAGATCTATTTCAAGCTATTTAGCTCTCATCAGCTAGCCATACCCTTACTGGGATTTGAACCTGGGCTATATTACATACTGGCAGAAATCTTAGCCATTAGGCCACAGGCAATTTATCCGTTATCAGCGAAGCCAGGGTGAAAGGTATCTATTAGATTTTTACAACCCCTGGTAAGCCCCAATTATGGGAGGAAGCTAACTGCTTCCATCATCTGTCCAATCGGCTCATCACAAGAGTCCATCCGACAGAAACCCAATATTTTTACTGTTGCCTTTGTTATATTTCTGTTATATTTGTGCTAATAAATAATAAAGGGAGACTAATAGAGATCTATTTCAAGCTATTTAGCTCTCACAGCTAGCCATACCCTTCTGGGAATCCAGCCTGTGTGTGTGTGTGTGTGTGTGTGTGTGTGTGTGTGTGTATGTATGTAGGTATGTAGGTATGTGTGTGTGTGTGTGTGTGTATATATATATATAATATATATATATATATATATATATATATATATATGTATTGTGTCACATATTTATTTATTTATCAGCAAAAATGCAACATATATATATATTATATATATATATATATATATACACACCACACCATACACACACATATACACACGTACACATGTACATACATACATACATACTACATACATACTAATATATATATTATATATATATATATATATATATATATATAATATATATGTTTTCTGAGGTTTTCGCGGGTATTAGTATGTAGGTCTCTAGTTGTTCGGGTTTTCTCCCGCGTAGAATTGGAGATGTCTTGGCGACGTTTCGACGAGTCTCATTCGTCATCTTCAGGCTGCTTCATACTACTTCAGGTTTGTGTTTCCAGGAGTAGTGTGAGATCTCAGCTGTTTGTTCCTTTTAACTGCCAGTAGGGGACTAAATTTTAACTGCCAGTGGGGATTAAATTTTAACTGCCAGTAGGGATTAAACTGATTGGGTGGGGCTTGGTTGTGTCTTGATTAGGTGAGGTGTGTCCTTATTTGGTGGAGGTGTGTTCTGTTCTGATTGTTTGGGGGGTTGTGTTTCATGTGAGGGTAGGAGGGGTTTTAAAGAGGCTGATGTGCTTTGGCAGTCTGGCTTTCTGGTTCTGGGTCGTGCCTTCCTCATCAGTTTGTGTTTTTGTCTGTTTCTTCGGATGTTTTTTGGTGATATTCTGTGTGGCTATTGTGGGTGTGGGCCTGGTCTCATTCATCATGTTTGGGATTCGTTTGTTAATAAGGGCAGGCTTCCAAAGGGCTGGCAGGCGGGAGGTATCATCCCGCCTGTTCATGCTGTGTGGGCGTTTTTCTATTTCGATTGCTTCTCTGATTATATGTTGTTGAAGTGTTCGGCCTTGGCGATAGTTCTTGTCTTATTGAAATCAATTTTATGTCCTGTGGCTTTGAGGTATTGGACCAGGGAAGAGTTGGTTCCTCTTTTTGATTGCATTTTTGTGTTCTTCAATGCGTGCACTTATTCTTCTGTTGGTTTGTCCGATGTATGTGGTGGGGCAAGTAGTGCATGGGATTTCATATACTCCTTGATTTTCTAATTCAATTTTGTCTTTGGGGTTTCTTAGGATGGTGGATATTTTCCGGTCTGTGCAGAATGCTGTCTCGATGTTGTGTTTGCGGAGGATTTTGCTGATTCTGTCTGTGTGCCTTTTATGTATGGGAGGAGGGCTTTTCCATTTTCTGGTTCTCTGTCCTGGACTTTAGTGGGGGTTTCTTTTTGGATTAGGTTGGTGACTATTATCTTTGGAATCCATTGGATGTCAGTACGTTAGGAGAGTGTGTAGTTCGGTTTTTAGGTGTTGTTCATCAGCTAGGCGTTTTGTTCTGGAGATGAGTGTCTTGCTACGGAATTGATCCTCCCTAGGACACACCATCTACCAGAAGAAAACACACACCAACCACTATCTGCACACACTCTCACACCACCACCCAGCCCAGATCAATTCCGTAGCCAAGACACTCATCTCCAGAACAAACGCCTAGCTGATGAACATGCAGGTTCGATTCCCAGCAAGGGTATGGCTAGCTGATGAGATAATATATATATATATATATATATATATCTATATATATATATATATATATATAATGAAGTGTTACAACCCCTGGTATGCCCAAATATGGGAGGAAGCCCACTGCTTCCACTCTCTGTCCATCGGCTCGTCACAAGAGACTATCCAGACAGAAACCCAATATTTTTAACTGTTGCCTTTGTTACATTTGTGTTGTATTTGTGCTGATAAATAAATAAAGGGAGACTAGTAGATCTATTTCAAGCTATTTAGCTCTCATCAGCCTAGCTAATCCCAGTAGCTAAATAGCTTGAAATGATCTACACTAGTCCCCTTTTTTATCAGCACAAATATATATATATATATATAATATGTCTCTAGTTGTTCGTAGGGTAGCTGATGAGAGCTAAATAGCTTGAAATAGTATCTATACTAGTCTCCCTTTAATCAGCATAAAGATAACAATGTAACAAAAAGGCAACAGTAAAAAATATTGGGTTTCTGTCTGGAGGTCTCTTGTGATGAGCCGATGGACAGAGAATGGAAGTGTGACCTTCCTCCCCCTATTTGGGCATACCAGGGGTTGTGACTTTAAATATATATATATATATATATATATATATATATATATATATATATATATGTGTGGTGTGTGTGTGTGTGTGTGTGTGTGTGTGTGTGTGTGTGTGTGTTTTATTTGTGCTGGGGCTTACCAGGGGTTGTAAAAATCTAATATATACACACACACACACACACACACACACACACACACACACACACACATACACATACATACATACATACATACTACATACATACAGGTGAAACTCAAAAAGTTAGAATATCGTTTCTAAAGTTCATTTATTTCAGTAATGCAACTTAAAAGGTGAAACTAATATATGATAAGACTCATTACATGCAAAGCAAGATAGTTCAAGCCGTGATTTGTCATAATTGTGATGATTATGGCGTACAGCTCATGAAAACCCCAAATCCACCATCTCAGAAAATTAGAATATTATTAAGGATGAGTTGAACACAGCATTGTCTATTCAGATCACAAGAATCCATTTACTGACATATTGCCAGCCTGAGATTAGTAGTTGTGAGGAAGAACACTTTGATCTGTATTGGAGCAGCTCTCAGATTCATGCTGAGACCTCATGTAGGTGCTACCTACCCTCTTGCATGTGAAACACATCCTGTGAGCAAATCATCTATTACTGCCTTAACATGAGGACTAGCAGAGAAAGACTGCAAAAACTTAAGCAATTACTAGATGATAGGAAAGAGACCCAGAGCTAGCTAGCATTTTGAAGGTCACATCATAAGCTAAACCATACAGTCTGTGTTTGTGCAATATTTTGAACGGGAAAATTACATTTTACTTTAGTATAGTGTGAGCCAAGCAACTGTGATCAATTTATAATTCAGGGGACTGTGTGAAGCCAGAAAATGATAAATTGAGTTAAGGATTGTTCTGTGTGGGATTAGAACAGGCGCAGAATGGCTAGAGAGAATGCTCAAGTTGCCAGTTTACTCATGAAGTCATCTAATTCCTCAGTCAGGATTAAATGTGAGTGGCTGCTTTTTCAGTTTCCTGAGTGTTAAGGCCCAGTGTTCAGGCATGCCCTATATCCCTGTATACCACAAGGTTTTTGCACAATCTGCTACTTTCTTGTCTTCCTGCTCTGTATGTTCCTCTCTGGACTTATTGGGTAATCAAGCAACAATGGAGCAAAACCACGCTCAATATCAGCTGCCTGAATACTGGTGACTTGTGCTCCCCATGTGGGTCTTTCTCCTCTCAGTCTCTTTTGATATACTGGGTCAACTCCACAGGGAAGGTTTATTTAAACAATAGCTCCATACCTCCAGCAGAGTTTGTCAGGTAATTACAGTCTCTAACAGCAGGCAAACTGCATCCCCGAGAGAATATATCGGTCATTTCTCTTTCTCTTTTCTTTTTTATTTCTCATCTTATATAGCCACCTATTTAATCTTAGATGGATCGCAACAAACCCATAAAGCTACTGTACACTTTTACAAAGGAACATCACTTTTCCCACCACAACTCCACAACATCCCATCAACTCATTGATTCATCTCCACCCTAGCCTAGTGCTTGGAGGAAGACTCAGACTTCCAGAAACCAAGTAGGAGCCCTCAAGATCTCAGGTGGGAAGCTGTTCCAAAGGGCCAGGATGGTTACAAAGAACCCTAACAGATGACAACATTTAAGGGAAGGGACCTGGAATACACATATCCTATTCAATTGGGAGGGACAGGGTGAGGTGGTCCTGCAGATAACCTGGGCCTTTGCTATTCAGGGCTTTAAAGATGAAAAACAACATCTTAAACTACACTAGAAAGAGAGTGTAAGCTAGTGAAACTCGTGGCACGACAAAACCGCGGTCCACTAAAGCACGCCCGATTAAAGCGTGTCGCTGACGTCATCAGCAGCGCGCAACAAAAAGACGGCGGAGAAAAAAGGGCGCTTTAAAAAGCGCTTTTAAAGCAAGCCGATTCACGTAAAGGTAAGGGTTAGGTTTAGGGTTAGGTTAAGGGTTAGGGTTAGGTTTAGGGTTACGTTAAGCGTTAGGGTTAGGTTTAGGGTTAGGTTTAGGTTAGGTTTGGGGGGGGTTAGGTTTAGGTTTACGCGTTAATTTTACCTTTACCTCTCACAGCGTGCTTTTTTTGTCGCACTGTGATGACGTCAGGTATGCGGTTTCGTCGAGCGCGCTTTAGTCGACCGCGGTTTTGTGGTGGAACCAGTGAAACTTACACAACAGTGGTGTAAAATGGGCAAACTGCTGGGTGCCCTGAAGTGTACATGTTGCTACATTCTAGATCAGTCATAGCTTCCATCTTCAAAGCTCCATCATCAATGAAATTGTTTAAAAACTGGGTTGTAGTAACTTACACATTTGTAATCGTATCTTAGCTTTTTATTTTTTCTTTCAAAGTTGGATTTTCCCAAAGTAAAAGGAGGAAAGAAGAGTTTTTGGTAACAGATTTATCTCTAGATCCATCTTCAGCCTTGGAAGCATAAACTGAATTATCCTAAAATACCCAACAAAATGCTAAGTCCCATACCTGGGCAAGATCAAGGAAGCAAGAATTACAGGTGGTCCTAGAGTGACTTATGACATTTGGGACCAGAATTTCCACTGCTAAGAAGTCAGTTGTTAAATGAGTTCGCCTCGATTTTATGAATTCTTTTGCCATGAACGCTAAATGAATCACTACAGTTGTTAAATGAATCATGCAGTTGTTAAGGCAAATTTGGCTTTCCCTATTGGTTTTCCTTGTCAGACGTCAGCAGGGAAGGTCAGAAATGGTGATCATGTGACCCCTGGGACAGTGCAACCATCGTAAATGCAGGCTGGCTGCCAAATGCCCCAATTATGATCATGGGACGGTGCAATGGTTGTAAGTGTGAGGAACAGTCACTTTTTTAGATGTTGTTGTAACTTCAGGTCACCACTAAATGAATGCTTACAAGTTGAGGACTATCTGTATATAGATTTCAGTTAGGTGATTTTAATGCATCAGGGGCAAATATCTTGGAAATAAAGGCATTTATTAACAATATTCATTATGATATAGAACAGGGGTATCAAACTCAAGGCCCGCGGGCTGGATCCAGGCTGGAAATAGCAAAGGGCTGGCCTGTGGTGCCTCTGCAAGAAAAATGGGGTGCAGGGGGGGCATGGGCAGCCCCCACACACCATTTTGGCCAGCAGGGTGCTGCAGGAGGCCATCCAGGCCAAAAACAGATTGTATATGGCTGGCCTGCAGCCTCCCCACACCCCATTTTGGCTGTCAAGGTGCTGCCCAAAAATGGGCCACCGGGGGGGGGGACACAGGGGCCATTGTGGCCAGCAGAGTGCTGCAGGAGGGCGTCCATCCTGTCTCCTCCCTGCCCAGATGGCCTGTGGACAACTACAATGCTGATCTGGGCCTCCAAGAAATCCAGTTTGACACCCTTGATATAGACTTGTCAGGTTTGAATCATTTTCTTCCCAGGTTTCTTGCTACCTAGACTGACTTGCAGTTTATGAAACAAGCCACTGATGGACATACCTCCCATCTCTTCATTAAGTTGAATCAGTGGTGGGTTGCTAACAGGTTTACTACTGGTTTGCTCATGCACGTGTGCACACTTGCACGCATGCAACGTTTCTGCACACATGCAGAAGCATCCAGGCAGGTGGACAGAGCCTCCCACTGTCGCCATTTCCGGTTCAGCCGAACCAGCCTAAACTGGGAGCAACACACCTGAGTTGAATGTTTCTTCTATTACTCCCCCAGCTATCCCCTCATTTCTCACACACAGATTTTCAAGAACTATGCACTGTACACTGTGCAGGATTTTGATGGGATTATTCTGGAGTTGAGGATAGATCATGTTCAGAAACTAGAAAAAAGTGTGTTGAGTTAGAGCAACTTCTTTGGCAGGTGAGAGCTCAAAGACTATGAGAAAGTATGACTTTTTTTGACTTAAACCCAAAATTAAGGGATGTTGTGCGCGCGCTTTTGAGTCAGTATTAACTCCTGGCAACTGCCTGGACAAGGTCCTGCTGTTTTCTTAGTAAGATTTTCAAAAGTGATTTGTCATTGCCCACTTCCTATGGCTAAGAAAGAACAACTTGCCAATGGTCATCCAGAGGGCTTTGTATCTAAGGCAGGACTAGAACTCATGGTATTCCATAGAGCCGAGGTGGCGCAGTGGTTAGGGTGCAATACTGCAGGCCACTTTAGCTGACTGCTATCTGCAGTTCAGTGGTTCAAATCTCACCGGCTCAAGGTTGACTCAGCCTTCCATCCTTCCAAGGTGGGTGAAATGAGGACCCAGACTGTGGGGGCAATATGCTGACTCTGTAAACCGCTTAGAGAGGGCTGAAAGCCCTATGAAGCGGTATATAAGTCTAACTGCTATTGCTATTGCTATTCCAGTTTCTACCATCACATGAAAATGACTCTAAAAAAGTTACGTCTAATTAGCAATAGTCAGGTCAAAAGCATAATATTTTCCAATTTCATCACGCTACAACTTGGATACATTGATAACATTTGACCATTTCTCTGTGAATGTTTAATTCTGGTGCTACTTCCCCCCAACGAGGTTAGCCAAGATGTTCCCTGGGTTATCTCCATTGTGTTGGAAATGTGGAAGAAAGGATGGCACATTCTACCATATTTGGTGGTCCTATACTGAGGCCACGAAATACTGGAAAAGGATTAAAAATGACTAAAAGAGGTTACCGGGGCAAGCATGGAATGGAGACCCGAGAACCTTCTACTAAGCATTAAACCAGAGAACATGAGCAATTCAATATGGCATTTGAGCCTACATATAATTGTGGCCGCAAGAATAACTTATGCACAATTTTGGAAATCCACTACCATACCGTCGGAAGATGCTATAATTAAAAAGATCTATGAATGTGCAGAAATGGACAGAATGACAGGTTGGCTGAGGGACAAAGGAGAAACGGAACATTACCTTAGCTGGAACTTATGGTATATGTGGGCAACAAGGAGAACAGCAGGGACTTAAAACGGGGAAAGTTAAAAGTGAACATGGGTATTGTAATAGATCCCTGAATTTTGTAATGAGAAGATGTGGCTTAGAGACCTAACCATGAGGAAGGGAAAAAAAATTGGGCTGTGAATGACTGTCACCGCGGGGGTGGGTGGGGTGGTTGTATGTTTAAAATTGTATTTGTATTTGTATGTTTTACTCTTTAAAAAATGTATAACTAATAAAGATTACTTTAAAAAAAATTCTGGTGCTAAAGGGTAAGAATTTGGTATTGTACAAGTAGGAGGATTTTTTTTTCAGATTCCCATCTTCTAAATTTTCTGAGGGGTTTGGAGAATCATCAGGAGTATTATATTAGGTTAAAAAAACCAACAACATCTAATTGAAATTTCCTTCATTCTTTGGCTCACAGCCATAGTCTTAAAAGGGTTAAGAAAAGCCACAGAGAGTTGCCAGCTGCTCCTGCTTGCTGCTAATCTGTAGAGAAATTGTGTATACAAGATACCCTAAGGACTTATCTGCCTAACCTTAATGCTCCACCCCAATTAAGAGCAAACAACAACAGTGCAGGTAAAGTTCTGCAGCATAATAAGTAGCTTTATGTCTCCTATTGGACATAGAATCACCTGTGTGGTCAGTTTCTCACATTTTCAAACTGTAAGCATGACCCCTGAGGAAAGACTTGGTAGAAAGATATACAAGATAACCTTTTAAGTCTTCGACCTGTTGAACAAGAAGTAAGTTGCTTTTCTCACTGCTGCAGGAATCCACCTGCCTACCTAGATTGCATTCCTGCTGTAACTTATGAACTTTCTAACACATTTTCCTGCATTGGTACAATTTCTGTTTTCATGTGATGGAATGAAGGGAGGAGACAGATGCCCGGGATGGAGGGGGGGAGTGCATTCCAGAGGAATAAGAGGCAACTTAGCCCCGATATTACCCTGTTTTCCCCAAAATAAGACCTCCCAATTGGGCTTTTGAGCACATGCGCTAAAATAAGCCCTCCACTGAAAATAAGCCCTCCCTGAAAATATTTAAACACACGTGTAGCCAGTCCTCACCATTTCCTGTGGTTGCTTGCCATGCAAACAACACGAGATGAGGAGGCGAGGCCGGAGGGGGGAAAGGGAGGGGGGAACATGCCCAATGCACCTCACATGCCCTTACATTACGGCCACTCCCGCAACCCTAGCCACCATGCCCCTTCTGTCACTAATGGCCACCACAAAAAGAGTGGCAGACCCAGTGATGTGCAACACAGCAGCAGCCATGAGGTGATCATGCTCGCGCGCCTCCTGCATCTCAAAAATAATAAGACATCCCCGAAAATAAGGCCAAGCACTTATTTCGGGGGGGTGAAAAGAAAATAAGACCCTGTCTTATTTTCAGGGAAACACGGTATGTGTGAGAGAAAGAGGAGGAAGACAGCCCCTACCTAACTGTTCACAGAGTATATTTTAGGTGTTATAAATGCAGATAATAGAGTGCTCAGTCTGGCAAGATTTTGTCTAAAGGGATGAAACAATCAAACACTCACCTTGGAAAAATCACATGTCATTATTGGTTTGGGGCCTGACATTTCACTGTAAAATAATTAACAAGAGCTGATCTATGTTAGATTATGCACTATGTAATTGTTTTTCTTCCTAGCAATTTTCCACAGTTGCAGGATCTACTTTTTGTTTTTGATCAATCAAATGTTGACCAAAATTGAATGATCCATTGGTTTTGACAAGAACTGACCAACCAGTTTGTCACTCAAGCCTGACATTGTGGACTGAAAGAATGGGACTGGCCTGAAGTTACCCTGCTGCCTTTTGTACCTAAAATGGGACTAGAACTCACAACCTCCTTCTAACCCAGCGTCTTAACCACTAGACCAGTGATAACTAACCTTTTCTGGACCGAGTGCCCAAAGCATGCCCCAAACCCAAAAATGCAATGCGTGTGTGTGCACCCTCTGCACACTCATTGACTCCATGCATGGACATGCCCTGTGTATGCATGTATGCACCCCATGCATGCACACACAGCCCCCAGCAAGCGTCCTGCCCCCAGGCATTCATGGCAGAAATCCAAAGACCAGCTGGCCGGTAGGAGGTGTGCGCGCATGCGTGACAGAGCTGAACTGGGGCGATGGTTCGTGTGCCATCAGAGTGGGTGCTGTGTGTCACCTTTGGCACGTGTGCCATAGGTTCGCCATCATGGCACTAGACGAAATGGACTTTCTAGGAATGTTAATGTTAGTCAAACTGGCTTTCTACAGAATGTTAGTAACACATTACTTTCTTCCTGCTATGTTTTTTAAAAGTATGGGGTTTTCCAGATGCCAAAATCGAGGCTGTGACAGAGAGACTAACCTAATCAATCAAACCCACAGATTCTTTCCTCTGCTGTTAGAACAAATGACACTGCCAGAGAGCGTTCAGAGAGAATATTGAGAGATCATGATGACGTAGGCAGAAATGCAACAGATTTGGGATAAAGGTGGTACTTTTGTCCATATTTCAAATGGACTCAAAGCCCAAAGGAATAGAGGATGCTGGAGGTAACCAGTTATAGAGGGATAGTGTCATCAAGAAATTTTGGATTCCTGAATGATGGTCTGCAGCACTATCTATAAGCAGGGCTTCTGGCAATGGATAGGCTGCATTTAACAAAGGTTGGGAAAAGTGTCTTTGGAAGACATCTTCCTCAGGTCATCTGAAGGCAGAGGAAGACCAGTTATACTATACTATACTATACTATACTATACTATACTATACTATACTATACTATACTATACTATACAATACAATACAATACAATACAATACAATACAATACAATACAATACAATACAATACAATACAATACACAGCAGAGTCGGAAGGGACCTTGGAGGTTTTCTAGTCCAACCCCCTGCCTAGGCAGGAAACCCTATACCGTTTCAAACAAATGGCTATCCAGCATCTTCCTAAAGACTTCCAGTATTGGGGCATTCACAACTTCTGGAGGCAAGCTGTTCCACTGATTAATTGTTCTGTCAGGAAATTTCTCCTCAGTTCTAAGTTGCTTCTCTCCTTGATTAGTTTCCGCCCATTGCTTCTTGTTCTACCCTCAGGTGCCTTGGAAAATAGCTTGACTCCCTCTTCTTTGTGGCAACCTCTGAGATATTGGAAGACTGCTATCATGTCTCCCCTAGTCCTTCTTTCTATTAAACTAGACATACCCAGTTCCTGCAACTGTTCTTCATATGTTTTAGTCTCCAATCCCCTAATCATCTTTGTTGTTCTTCTCTGCAGTCTTTCTAGAGTCTCCACATCTTTTCTACATCGTGGTGACCAAAACGGAATGCAGTATTCCAAGTGTGGCCTTACCAAGGCATCAGTTCTCAGAACCACATTGAAGCATAAGCCTGGAAGAAATAAACCTTACTTACAACAAGAAAGGGAATGGTAAAAGGGAAGAGTTGATCAGGAGTACTCTAGAAGATTTAGCAGGGAAACTTAAGAAGAGCACTATTATTAAAGGGTTGTGAAGTTTGTACCCCCATGCATGGAGTATATAGGGAGTAAACAGGGAGAGCTTGAAGTCATAATATGGGAAAAGGGCAAATTTGATCTTATTGCTATTTCTGAAACCTGGTGGGATGGAACTCCTCATTGGAATGTAGCACTTGAAAGATATAATTTGTTTAAAAGAAACAGACTCATCAAAGGGGAAGAGGGAATCACATATATTGAAATGACTGCACTTCAACAGAAGTCCATGACTTCATGGATAAAAACCCTGCTGAAAGCATCTGGCTGAATATTACGTGAAAAAGAAACAACATTGACATTATTGTGAGTCTGTACTATGTGTTGCTGAACTTTGTAATGGATATAGAAATAGATGCAACTTTCACAAATCAGAAACAGAGCAGGAAAAAAAATGATCCTATGATAATGAGGGATTACAACTGTCCTGACATCAATTGAGAATCAAACCTTGAGACAATTGGGAGAGATCCAACCCTTGGCATGCCTTGCAGAAAGCTTAAATCATCCAAAACATATAGAAGGAAACTAGAAAGTAGTTGAACTGGAATTATTGACAAGAAAGAAACAGTTGAGGAAGTTGAAGGGACCATTCAAGAATTCACAAATTGTAGGTTGAGAAAACTAAAGGAAGTCAAATTAGTGTTATCTCTCTTGCTCTCTCTCTGTATATGATTTTTTAAATTAAATATCAAATAAATTTAACATTAAACATGTAGAATCCACCCTGGCTGGATGCTGAGAAAGGAAAAAAAAACCCAAGAAAACTGATAAATTTCCTCCCTTTTACATAACTGATCTACAAATTATAAACTTTCCCAACCCGATTTCACAAAAATGCTATATTAAATACAAATGCTCCAAGTGAGGGGATCTCTATCTGATAATCAAACCAACCCATGAACTGATCATAGTATATACATTTAAAAAAAGGGCGGGGGGAACAGTCAACAGATTAGCCCAAATAACACACTAATCTTCAAATCCCTGTTAACTATCTGTTACAGTCAGGGACGTGCAGTCAGGGGAGGCAGGGGAGGCAGAGCCTCACCACTGTCATCATGAAAATGTAAAAGGAAAAAGGCTGAGCTAGTTGCTGCCAGAGTCACAGTGGATGACTCTCCTTAGCAGGGACATACAGGCAGAGGAGGCAGGGGAGGCAGAGCCTCACCACTGTCATCATGCAAAGAAAAAAAAATGTAAAAGGAAAAAGGCTGAGCTAGTTGCTGCCAGAGTCACAGTAGATGACTCTGCTTGTGCTTAACTGTTTAAAAAAGCCTCTAAAAAACTACAAGAGGAGGCGGGAGAACGAGGTGCAGTCTGACTTTATGATCACTCAAGCAGAGCTAAGCAAGGCTTAAAAGCCTAAAAATTCCTGACGTAATGAGGCACCTCGTTCTCCTGCCTCCTGTAGAGGGCATTTTTTAGAGGCTTTTTAAACAGTTAAGCAGAGTCATCCACACGGTGACTCTGGCAACAACTAGCTCAGCCTTCAGCTCTTGTCTTTTTCCTTTTACATTTTTTTTTCTTTTCATGATGGCAGGCAAGAGCAGAGTTGAAATCCTCTCTGAAACAGATGGAAAAGGTACGTGATTGCATGCAGAGCTATGTTGCCTTTTCACACACACACACACACCACCCACACACAAACACACACACACACACACCCCTGGATAAAAGTATATAAGTCCAGCTTCACTGATTACAAGTTTGAAAAGGCAACGTGGCTCCACCTGCAATCAAAGGCTTGGATCTGAAGACAGCAGGGGAATGGGGAGGGGGTTATGGCAGAGGAGCTGCTTTCAAGCCATTGGAAAATATATCCAATCCAACTTAGTGTTTGTGTTTGTTTGAGAGTGGGTGAGTGAGAGAGGAATCCAACTTCTCTGTGCGTGTGTCTGTTTGAGAGAGGGGGGAGGGAGGGAGAGGGGAGGAAGGAGGGGGAGGGAGAAGAAAAAGAATGAAGTAAAACTTTTTTACAAAGGAGAAAAACAAATGCTGTCACTTTAAATCGGAACTAAGCATGCCTGGCTGTGGCATTCTGTGAGTTGAAGTCCACAAGTGTAAAAAAATTTGAAACCCCTGTGTCAGTGCCTCACCAGCCATAAACCTCACCGCTCGTCACTGGTTACAGTATTGTATTTAACATGTAGAAAGGTGACTTCCTAGTGTGAACTTGTTTTGGCTTTATCCTCTAAAACCAGATGAGGAAATATAATTTTTTATTAATTTCATTTACATTTTTTATTATTTATTTTTGAAAGATGTCCTGATGGATGGTGTGCAGACCCAAGAGTTCAAAATAAATAGGGTTGGAAGCGTAGAAAATATTAAACTAACTGCTCTGTGCAAATATCTCAGATGTGATTCAGCTGCTGTACTTACAATTTCTTTACGCTTCTCTGCAATTATCAAGTTGGTACAATATCCTGGTCTAACCAAGAGATGGCAGAGGAGGTTTACCAAAGCAGTAATGCTCGTTTTGCTCTACTTTGGGGGAGTTAAAGCACAAAATTGCATCAATCTACATCAAACCATTGTGCACAATTAATTGAGATTAAGTCCCATTAAACTGAACTGTGTACCTGTACATACTTTGAAGGATGTACAAACAAGGAATCAGCCATTGCAGCTCAGAAAAACATAGTGCACCTTATATTTGCCTGGCAGACGAAGCACAAAGTACGCTCTACAAAGTACCGCTCTGCAAAACTTTAGAAAGACCACACTTGGAATATTGCATCCAGTTTTGGTCACCCCATTCTAAAAAAGATGTTGAGACTTTGGAAAGAGTACAGCGAAGAGCAACAAATATGATTAGGGACCTGGAGACTAAAACATGAAGAATGAAAAGAAGGACTAGGGGTGACATGACAGCAGTATTCCAGTATTTAGGGGACTGCCACAAAGAAGAGGGGGTCAACCTATTTTCCAAAGCACCTAAAGGCAAGACAAGGAACATGGATGGAAACTAAACCAAGGAGAGAAGCAACCTGGAACCAAGGAGAAATTTCCCAACAGTGAGAGCAATCAACCAATGGAATAGCTTGCCTCCAGAAGTTGTGGATGCTCCATCACCGGAGGCTTTCAAGAACAGACTACACAACCCCTTGTCAGAAATGGCATAGGATCTCCTGCATGAGTAGGCAGTTGGTTTAGAACAGTGGTCATGAAGTGGTGGTCCATGAGAAAATTTTGGTGGTCCACAGAAAAATTATTTGCATTTTTTATATTGCACTAAATTAGGGTCCTCAAACTATGGCTGCTGGGACGGATACATGCAATGAACGTTTGTGTTGCTGCAGAGAGTCTCCAACGTCGGAGTCTTTTTGTGCAGGTCGGAGGGGGGAGAAATTCCGACTTGGAATCCACTTCAGCCTCCTAATGTGGGGCTTTGGGGGTGAAGGCTGGAGGGGAAGTGTCACTGGTGGCAAAGAGCCGGAGGGCCTTGTTCCAGTGAGACTGCATCATGGCCTGGAACTGGCTGACCATCTCAGCCCTCTGAGTGTCTAGGTGCTGGTACCTGGTCTTGCACTCCTGCAGGTCTTCCCTCTGCTTGTAAAGCCTATGCTCGTAGTCCTCAGTGAGGTGTTTCCTGAGTCTCCTTCTTGGTCAGATCCAATTTGAACTGAGCCAGTTGTTTTGCCAGCTCTTTCTTGTGGTGGCTGCTTAGCTCCAACAAACTGCTTCCTGTTGGGGTTCTAAGGAGCCCGGGCGGGCAGGTGAGGAGTGGGTGGGAAGGGAGGGGTGGTAGAGGCTGGTGAGGCACCCCTTGACGTCAGTGACATTGAGTTGGCTACGCCCACCCAGTCACATGGCCACCTAGCCACACCACCCACGCACCCAGTCATTAGGCAGATTATATTAATGGTCCACGAAATTTAAAATTATGAATTTAGTGGTCCCTAAGATCTGAAAGATTAGTGACCTCTGGGATAGAAGACCTCAAAGATCCCTTTTAATTCTGTTATTCTGTTATTCAACCACTGTACAGGTAATCCTTGGTTGAGGACCACATTTGGGACCAGAATTTCTGTTGCTAAGTAAGACAGTTGTTGAGTCATGGCTGATTTTATGACCTTTTTTGCCATGGTTATTAAGAAAATCTTTGCAGTTGTTAAGTGAATCATGTTGCTAACATCAGAAAAAGGAAACAGATCATGTATAAAACATTTTTCAACCAAATGGATACCCACGCAACTTTTTCAAGAAATACCTGACTACTATAGCACAACCAACATAAGCTGTGAAAAGGGTACTCTGCCATACATCAAAATGTCTCAGAAATTACCAACAGACTATTACAACCACGTGGCATCACCATAGCACACAAACCAACGAAAGCCCTCCAACTTATCCTAAGTAAATCAAAATACCCCAGAAGGAAAAAAAAAATAGGACTTATTTACAACATAAGCACTAACAGCCCCTTTGTAGGATGAGGGTAGAAGATTAGCCGAGCTCTGCCATGAACACTAGCTAACAAACAGAAGACATGATAAAAATTCCCTACTTTTACAATACATGAACAGACTTAACCAGAATTTCAACTGGGAAAATGATCATCCTATATTGAGACAAGTCCAAAAATGCTAGAGAACTTTTGGAAACTCAAGACAAATCAGTTGTCAACAGGCACATAGTGATAAATAAAATCTATGTGCTATTCAAAAGAGACAATCAAAAAAGCCAAAAGAAACAAAAAGACCACACCATGTCCTCACCTGCAATCAGTCAGATGAGCAGAGATTAATACTAAGATTAACACTAGATCATAACCAAGGAGTAAACAATACTCCAAATAAGAGAACTAACGATTTAGTCTTAGACAAAACAAGCTAACAGTAAACACCCCAACTAAAGAACTTCCAAGAGGACTGCCACCAACTCTGACAGGGCAAGCCAGTAGGATATAAAATGAGAGCAAACTCACTCCCTACTATCATTGTAGTTGTTTACCTAGTTTGGTAATGAAACGTCAGACAGCACCAAGGACTCCATAGTTCAAACCTGAACTACAAATGTTCTTTCTTTTCTTTTCTTTTCTTTTCTTTTCTTTCTTTTCTTTTCTTTTATACAAGTGTTTTCCTGGCAGGAGGAAAACTGGAACTGATGGGAAAAACTTCACCTGTTAGTTTCGACATATCAAGTCTAAGAGACGTAGATAAATTTCTAGGTCACGAAGTGGCTGGTTTCACACAACATTACTTTAATGCGTTTGGCTAATTTGTGACTTACCTGCGCATAATGTGTGGACCCAACCGTTTAATATTACAATGGCACTGAATGAGGGGGATTATGAACAGCCCCTCCTGGTTGCAGCCATTGTAGTGTCCCTGTGATTGCAAGTTGTGTGCTTAGCAACCAGCTTGCACTTACAACGGCTGCTATGTCCCACAGTCAAGTGATTACTATTTGTAACCTTCCCTGCCAGCTTTCAGTAAAGTCAGTGGGGAAGCCAGCAGGGAAGATTGCCCTGATAAGTTGCTCCTGCTTTTGCCACTTTTTCTCCTGAGGAACCCCTGAGCAGCATAGTGAATGCGGGCCCCAGGTAGGCAAACAACTCCCAGCCACACTCACAATGCAATGTGTACCCCCACTGCTTTCCACACTCACGCTGCATATCCCCCAATCTTGCTGCATTTGTGCTGTGCCCCACTACCTTCTTTCCTTGTCTGAACCAGTGGTGGGTTTTTGATCCTGTTGCAACCAGTATGGTGCAACGGGTCCCGGCATCCCCCACATGCATGCCCAGCGTGCACATGCATCCTTACTCCACAACACCTCCGTGACGCCTCTGTGACACTCCAGCTGCTCGGTGGAGCATCGTGCAGGGGCCATGCACTGTGCATGTGTGCAGAAGCACCAAAGAGCTCAAATACAGGTAAAGAGCTCAGGCGGGTGGGCCTGAGCACTGTACCGGAATGGTAATTGGTGCTCCCGGCAGGCACCGGTACGCCCGTACCGGGGCGTACCGCCTGCAACCCACCACTGGTCTGAACATACTCCATAGCATTCACACGCGCTCTGGCCTGCTTGCGAGCCATCTAAAGAATGGCTTGTTGTGACCAGGACTTGCAATTTCCTGTCAGATTCTCCATTGATTTTGCTTGTGAGTCAGCAGGAACTTGCAAGCCCCAATCATGTGAGGTCCTAACAACCACAATCCTCACTTAATGAAGGCAATGGGGATTGCTGGGATTGCCATTGCTAAGCAATGCAGTCATGTAACATTGCACTTTATGTCTGCATTACTTTGCTATGGAAATCCTGATCCCAGTTATCATCATTAAGCAAAAACTATATGTATGTTGTTTGAGAGCCAGTTCGATGCATTGTCAGTCAGTTTGGTCTAAGATAGGGGTCAGCAACCTTAAACACTCAAAGAGCCATAAAGGTCCTAACCAAACACTCCCTGTTGAGCCAACCGGAAGTCCAGCTCCTCCACGATAGAATCTCCTCATACCGTGGAGTCCTTTCTCCTCTGCCAACTGGAAGTCTGTTTCCCCCACCATAGTCTCTCCTAGGACAGCATCCTTTTTCCTCTACCTGTCCTAAACAAAAGCCCTAACCCTAATCCTATCAACTGCGGAGCTGACCGGCAACAGCAGTGGTGGGATTCAGCCAGTTTGCACCACTTCGGGAGAACTGGTTGTTAACTTTCTGAGCAGTTTGATGAACTGTTGGGAAAAATCATTAGGGCAGAGAACCGGTTGTTAAATTATTTGAATCCCACCACTGGGCAACAGGGAGCTGGAACAGAGGGATGAAAGAGCCACATACGGCTCCAGAGCCACAGGTTGCTGACCCCTGGTCTAAGGCATCTGGCTATAAAGCAGGAGACCTTGCATTCACGTCCTCCCTTAGTCATGAAAGCCAGCTGGATGACTTTTCACTAGTCATTGTATCTCAGCCCAACCCACTTCATAGGGTTATTGTATGTGGGGGTTGGGGGGGGAACAGGAGGAGGAATTTGTATTGCATATGTTCACTGCCTTGAATTATTTGTAAAAATAATAAAGGTAGCAATAGCAATAGCAATAGCAGTAGACTTTATACCGCTTCATAGGCCTTTCAGGCCTCTCTAAGCGGTTACAGAGAGTCAGCATATTGCCCCCAACAATCTGGGTCCTCATTTTACCCACCTCGGAAGGATGGAAGGCTGAGTCAACCCTGAGCCGGTGAGATTTGAACCGCTGACCTGCTGATCTAGCAGTAGCCTGCAGTGCTGCATTTAACCACTGCGCCACCTTGGGATGGGATGCAAATAAAAATACATTTGTATTTTATAAACTGAGGCAATTTTTAAAATTGTTAATGATTCAGTTAACAATAGATAATATAACATAGGAGCAGAGTCTCTCTGTTCTCCATCTTAAGATTCACATTTAGAATGTCTACATTGTTATCTCTGACTAGAAAAATCTGGATGACAGCTGTCAGCAGAGATACAGAAAATACTTTCCTCTTTTTTGTTAACTCATGGTCACCCAAATGCAAACATCCCCTGTTTGTAGCCCAGATATAGGAGGCCTACACAATTTATTGATTCATGGCTGGCATGAACCATGGATCTACTTACCTAAACAAATGTACTAAATTAAGAAATTGAGGGAAACCTCAGTTTACTAGGGGACAGGCATATTTGACAGTATTTAAACAGTTTTGTGATGACCAGCTGGTTTCTTCCTCTTTGTCTATGATTCCTATCTTAAAATGAAGCTGAAAAAAGCAGAACACAATCTGCAATAGAAACATGGGGGGGGGGGGAGACCAAGGCTGGTGGAAATTAACCTTAAAGGGATAAGTACAAGATTATTTATTTGTTGCAAATATTAAAGGGCAGTGAGGAAGGAGCTAGCTACCCAAGTAAAGTTTACTATTTTGTCTGTTTAAGGATACAATGTCCGTTCAGCTAAGCTTACGAGCCAATCTGATCCATTTTGGGCTTCCTTTTATGGGATCTGCTTGATTCCAGGAGCAATTAAGCCAGGAAATCCAATTTTTCTCCTCCTTTGTGGCACAACCCAGGCCTAACAAAAGGGAAGGATATTTGAACCAATTGTAAGGAGCCAACTCAGACTTTTCTGACGTGTTTTTTCCTCTCCAACCCAAGCTCTAACCTAACAAGTTTGAGCACGTCTACCCAGAGAAAGGAGGAAGTAGCAGTTTTGGGAACAACTGGTTTAGATTTTCACAACCAGGAAAAAGGTGCTGGGAATAGTGGCACTCTTGGAAGGAGAACATGTTTTATTGCAAATGTTTGCTGATCAGAAGATATTTGTCTGCTCCAAAGAAAAAAATGTGATTAATTTTTGAAGCTGAATAATATTCCTCATACTGGGGGAACCTATTAAAGTACAGTACAGTACAGTAAAATAACTTGCACATTGATCATGAGTAACAGTCTAAACAAGCCCCAAATGTACCAAGCTCCTAATCCAACATGAGATCTTGAAACCCAGGTCAATAGGGTTACAGCACCAGCAGCTGCTTAGCGGGTCATGGCTTGTTCTGTCTCTAAATGTCAGCTGCTATGATATTCTTAATTAGACTCTAACCTCATTCATATTGTTGCACTGACCTTTTGAGGCTCAGACACCTCTTTCTTGTTAATTAGTAACTTCTAAGCCAGGGCTTGCCCTAACTTCAGCATATAGCAAAATCAGAAGGATAGTTGCTAAAGCACTGTTAGATGATCTGTTGTGGCCTAGGCCGAGAAGGACTTTGAGCTGAATTCCTTTTGGCTGTTATCTATAGAAAGGGCATCTGGTGACTTTACTGTTTGTGATGATGTGTCTATA
Source organism: Thamnophis elegans (assembly GCF_009769535.1). NCBI lineage: Eukaryota > Metazoa > Chordata > Lepidosauria > Squamata > Natricidae > Thamnophis > Thamnophis elegans. The sequence goes on along the minus strand of NC_045542.1, from coordinate 49,002,639 downwards.
ATACCAAGCCTAACAGGTTTTCCCTCTATTTTACCACCATTGTCCCATACATAAGGAATGAAGTAGAATAAAATGAAACACTATAACTCAGTTCCAGAAACGCATGTTAGGTCGGGTAAAGGAGGGATAAAAGGCTTTCAATAAACAACAGCTCTTTATTGCAAGTCAAGTAAACATCTGGCTGAAGAATGGTCGGGCAGCATCCCCTTTTAAAGGGATCGTCAGCGACCTCTGACCATGACATCAATCTTTGTTCCTGCCGGAACGAGGACCTTGGTGGAAACCTCTTGCAGTCTGTCAGCAGGGGTGGGGGGGATATCGAACACTGCACTTATATCTGTAGGTCAGGGGTGGGTTTCAGGCGGTTTGCGGCGGTCCCGCAAACCGGTTGGTCGGCGAACCCGGAAGTAAGTAACTTCCGGGAACGCCGAAGGATCCACCCGCCCGCCCGCGTTTCTTACCCGGTTTTGACGAGTTCTGCGCTTCCACGCATGCGCAGAACGCATACAGCGCCTGCACGATCCTCCAGGAACAGCTGGAGCATCGCACAGGCACTAGTACGCATGCGTGCACTGCGCGCGTGCACGAGGATGCCGCCAGCCCGTTCCAACCGAACCGGTTGGAACGGGGCGAGAAACCCACCCCTGCTGTAGGTCATATTAGAAAAACATTAGAACATTGGAGGAATTTAACATGCAATTTTAAAGCGTTTAATTCTAATTCACCAGACAGCAAAACTTGCTCTTCAATTCACCACAGAGGCTTTAACTTTCACTTAGTTTAGTGATGTGAACAGGATTTAATTTATTTGCACGCTTACAGGACCGTATGGCGAGGCAAAAGATTTGTGTTTCATCAGTATGTTTGGAACAGTAGCTGATAAATTATCATAAAATATGCTTACGATTAATTATATAGCAATCATAAGTTACTAAAACTTTTAATGAATTTTGCAATCATCAATGCAAAAATCCAACTCCACTCTACTGAAGTACCGTATTTTTCGGAGTATAAGATGCACGGAGTATAAGACGCACCAAGATTTTGAAGAGGCAAATTTTAAAAAAAAGTTTTCGCACTCTGCAGACTTCCCAAAAATGGCCCTTTTTTTGCAAAAATGGGCCCATTTTTTTTTTTTCAAAAAAGGGCATGAATAGCCTTTAGGAGGCTTGTAGAGTGCTTCTGTGGAGTGGAGGCCCCCAAAAGCAAAAAACAGCCAATTTTTTGCAAAAACTGGCCCATTTTTTGTCAAAAAAAAGGGCATGCATAGCCTTTAGGAGGCTTATAGAGTGCTCCTGGGGACTGGGCAAAATACAGCGGGAAAAAAACACGACCTGTTCTTCACTCATTTCTGTCCTCCCCAGCCCCAGGAGCACACTGGAAGCCTCCTAAACGCTATGCACAGCCATTTTGGTGAAGGGGCAGGGTTTCAGGAGGCAAAAAATGTTGTATTCAATGTATAAGATGCACCCAGATTTTCACCCTCTTTTTTGAGGGAAAAAATGTGTTATACTTCGAAAAATATGGGTATGTCTTCTGTCTTCCTCTTAAGGTTCTGAAAAAAAGCATTGTTTTCACTTAATGGCTAAAACTAGCCAATGTTGAGTTCAATAAACATCAGAGGAAAGGTATTCTGTTGCTAGGTACTACTATGGGAGCAATAAGTTGACACTATAAACCACTTAGAGAGGGCTGTAAAGCACTACGAAACAATATATAAGTCTAAGTGCTATTGCTATTACGAAAGCCCATTAGAAGATCCAGAATATTTAGTAAGCAGAGGGTCTTCCAGCAAATCTTGTCATACTCCTGTGATTAGTTATTGATACTCCAGTAAAAATCATAGTGAAAATATTCGGGATCCTTCCAGCCCTTTTTAGTATGGCACATGAATTGCCAAATCTAAAAAAATAATATTTTAATGGCAATAACAAAGATATTATGTAGTGTCTGCTAAAATACTTTTCTAAATATTCATCAATCCCAAGAAGAGAGTTCTGGTCTCAATTGTATCTTGATCTTTAAAATCTTTTGAATCAGTGTACATATTTGAATCCAAAAAATTCCAGCTTTTTATACATTCCCCCAAACATATTAAAATTACCTTTCTTGTGGTTCTCATAGCCAACATAAATTTGAAGTGCCTTTATACATTTTAGATAATTTTTCCAGTATCATATACCAACAGTACATGATTTTATAAAAAAATATTTAAAAATAAAAGTGTAAATTTCATTCTTTCAATCATATATTTCCATTGTTTAATCTATATAACAAAAAATATAACCCACTTTATTATACATTCTTTCATTTGTTCTTCTGTTTCAAATGTCAATACAGAAAAAGCTCATACATTTTAGCAGTCATGTTTATCAAAATCAGTCATACAATGTTCAATACCATAAAAAAACTTTTGTCTATTTTAAATCTTTTGATAAAAGTAAATAAGAAAGCCATTGGCAACTATGTTTGTCTGCCATCCGTCCTCTTGATTTTATATTGTACAGTATTCCCCTTGACAAAATTCTAGTATCTTACAATAAGCCATTTTGTTTGCTATTATTTCTTGTCTATAAAATGCTTCTTGTGCTAAGAGCCAGCAAGGTGTTTTGGTACTACCTGGATATGTATCTATTCCATGTTCCCAACATAGCACATCTAACGTAATGATTTTTCAAATCCAAATTAACTTTGATTTTATCATGCCAAAGTATTCATGCCACCCTAATCTCAAATCATGTCTTTCCAATTCCAAAAGCCTTCCTTTTCTCAGTAGCACCCGCTCTTTCGTCCACAGCAAATAGCAAGCTTCAAAGTACGAACTCAAATTTGTAGAGTAGATTTTAGGAGGAACTCTTCTATTCTATTGCCTCTTCCTAACAGGCAGCGTCCTTCAGGTTTTCCTGTTCTTAATCTCCCAGGACTTAAAATGGACACTTAATATTAGAACCATCATTAAAGAGACACAAGAAGGAATGTTCTTCCTGCATCAGCTCAGAAAGTTGATACTGCCCCAGGAGCTGCTGGTAGTTTTACAGAGGAATTATTGAGTCTGTCATTTGTACTTCTATAATTGTCTGGTTTAATATAGCAACTAAACAGGACAGGTACAATGGATACATAAAGCTTGCAGAAAGAATAATTGCAACCGGCCTGCCTTCCATAGAAAATCTGTGTATTGAACTGTTCAGGAGGGCTTAGAAAGTATTGAGAGACCCCCCCCCACACCACACACATCCTGGACATAAACTATTTCAATTCCTCCCCTTGGGATGGTGCTACAAGAAATTCCATGCGCAAACAACTAGACAGGGATACTTTTTCCCCTCGCACCATCAATTGGCTGAACACCTATTCTCAAAGTGCTGTCCAATGTTTATGTATACATTTACCTTTGTAGTATGGCTGCAGTATTATCATTTATCCTTATTATCTTCTTTATTCACCCCTCTTCAGAGGTGGTATTCAGCAGGTTCTGACCAGTTCTGAAGAACCAGTAGTGGAAATTTTGAGTAGTTTGGAGAACCGGTAAATAGCACCTCTGACTGGCCCCACCCCCATCTATTCTCTGCCTCCCGAGTCCCAGCTGATTGGGAGGGAATGGGGAGTTTGCAGTATCCTTCCCCTGGCATGGGGCGGGAGATTTTACAGTATCCCTCCCCTGCCATGCCCACCATGCCACACCCGCCATTCCCACAGAACTGGAGTAAAAAAATTTGAATCCCACTACTGCCCTCTATTTGGATGATGATGATGATTCTATTGCTTTGCATGTACACTTGAGAGCTTCTTCACTGGAGACAAATTCTTTGTGTCTGATCACACTTAGCCAAATAAGAATTCTAATTTTAATCCTATTCTAAATTAAGTAAATACAATCATTCTCCTTCCTTTGATCTTGTAACATCTTATATTAAATTGTGTTTTTTCCTTTGCCATCCGTATATAGTGGTGTATGTGTGTGTGTGTGTGTGTGTTGTAGTTTCTTCCATCTTAATATATCTTTTTTATTGAACAGCAATTCTCAAAACCTGACAAAGCGATGTTTCAGCTACAAAATACTATTTCAATAGTCTTAGGTAATATATTTTCTAATTACTATAAAATATTTTGAAAGAACATTTGTACTTTTAAAAAACACGTCATTAGTAGTACAAAATATAACTATTTTGAATATACCTATTTATAGTAAGTTAATGCTGCTGTTTTAGCAACAAAAATAAAAATAGTTAATCAAGTTAGGAATTAATACCCAGGTAACAATATTTACAAAATATCAGCAAAATCAATGATGTGCCTGCCTGTCCTTATCGTTTTTCAAACTATAAGGACAAGTTTTCAAACTTGAAAACTTAATATAACCTAGTATTTTGGGTAAACAAAATTTAAGACACTCATAATTTTAACCCAATATTGATAAATAATTGGAACAGAAATAAAGAAAGGAAAAGACTATAATTGTTGTCACCAAAGGTGAAGATTTATTAGGGTTGCATTTGGGTTTTACATCTGTGAGTGATATGTACTGTATATTGTATACACAGTGTATATGGTAGTTAGTTCTGCTATTATTGTATTTTCTCCACTTCTCAATTAAATATTGTTGGAATTCTATCCTTCTTCCAATGTTGAACAAAATTTATTCTCACTTCTTAAGTATGTATTTTATTAAATTATGTTTTTCTTGAGATCATAATAAGAAAATTTGTGATTTCATTTCAAATTTAAATTCTAAGATTTTCTGCAATACACTATTTTAATGTCTTTACAGTACTTTTGAGATTTTTTTTACATTGGCCACCACATATGATAAAATGTTCTTTCTGTTTCACAATCTAACAATTATTATTGTAAGATTCTGTTAATATGGTTTGAGCCTTATGTTCAAATTCAAAGCTTTATGTGGAAATATTTGTTTAAAACTCAACAATCATTTAAAGACAATATCCACATTAGCACTATATTAAATACACGAGATGAATTAACCAACATTTACCCCAAACTTACTAATCACAACCTGGGGATCTTCATGCCAGAAAAATCCAGGAATGTTAATTTGAAATGTAGGGAAGCTAAAGTGTGGAAATTGTCCTACTTCTGCAGTATTTTTTTCTTCTTAGTCTTCATCGATGTATGGAGGAATAAAATACAGACCCAAAGAAAACAGGGAAAGATTGCTTTCTTCCCAACCCATTTTCAGGGTGTTTGATCCTAAATGAACTATTTTAATCTATCATTACAGTCATAACTGTTGATATTAGGCTACTGAGGCACTAGCCAAAATATCTGCTGTTGCTTGCTGGTACTAATACTGACTTCAATTCCCTGAGTTGAGTGGCATCAAACTAAATGGTTACCTTCCCATAGGTACAACCAGACTAGTTGGGCATTTATGCAGTGATGTCCCAAAGCACATATTTCTTTTGTTTTAAAGCAAAATTTAAAAAAATATCACTCGAAACTTTTAGCACACTGAAATAGTTTCAATAGAACGGAACATACTTCCTGAGTTCACAAGGCCATTACACTTTCCACTTTCACTCTCTGTAGCTTTGCATGCTTCACTGAGTTAGCTCAGTGTTAGACTCAAGCAATTTTGATTTAGAATGGTTTTCATCACTTGCTTTAATAAAAGGGTAGTGATATTGTTTTATGGGAAAAGGTAATTTCTTAAACTTTATTTTTTGTTAATTTTATTAACTGATGGGCTGATGGTGAAATAAATTATACGAAGTTACCATGGCTTGTGAGATATTGTGGAATACTGCTTGCTTAAGAGCAGCTATTTATGTTAGAAATTAAAAATCAATACTTACATTCAGCCTTGAATTCCTACTTAAATACAACACTACAGTTTCGCAATTATTAGTTAAAACTAGAAAGATTTTAATAATAGAATGTGACCTATTCACAATGCTAGAAAAGAGAGTTATATGCAAATTATGGCTGCTAATAGCTTTTTCCTGTTACAAAGTTTAGGTTGTTGACATAACAGCATGAATAAGTTACAATGAGATACATTTATACCTGTATTGTAATAAAACAGTAAGACCCTTTTTCATTATAAAATTGCTTAATTGACTAAAATCTCATTTAATTAACTGGACTATTTTCTTATATTGAAAAGTTATAGGTCCATTCACTTACGATTAAACTAGACAGTACTGAAGTCAGTCACTCTGAATGTAGATTAACATGGTTAACATCAGCTTTACCTCATCATTGTTATTCTACACATAAAATTGTTTTGCGTTGTTCAAAAATGTGTCATAGTTTTGCCTTCAAAGGATTTTTTTATTGTCAAATTATTCCAGCCACAAATTATAGATTTAAACAAACTAGAGAAAATCATGATTCAAGTAACTGACTACAGCCAAGTTTCATACTGTAATTATTACTGTACACATTTCTGTAAATGACAGTACAAATCAGATTACTATAACATAATTTATAATTTAATAGAAGAGTTTTTAATGATAAAGAAGGCTGTTTTCATCTGTAACAGTTTACAAATGATAAAAATTAACTTAGCCAAATTTAAAAGCATTTGTGTGCATATTGCACAAATGTTTCACATCTGTGGTTGTTGCAATCTTCAGAGTTGTCAGTTGACCGTTGTAGTTAAACTGTTTGCTTTAAAAAAAAACATGTTTTATTAACAGTTATTGCAATACCACATGCAAACTGTTAATTTCACCATCTCATGAGCCACATAAGTATTGAACTATCTTATATAGTTGTGTCTAATATATATAATTTTACAGGAACAGAATTTGAAAAGCCAGAATGTTCACAAATAATTTATAGTTACCCTGAACAGAATAGTCTCTTGAGACCAAAAGCTAAAATATGCCTGGATTTGGTAACAGTGCCTGAATTCACACTGGAATAAACTATAAAACTGTTGGGGTTTTTTTTGAATTTGTACAATGTGTGAACCAACTCAGGAATGGCTTAACAGTAGATACAAAACAATTATGGCCTATTCACAAAACTATGATTACTTTACATTTAAGTACTAATAAATAGTTTATGTTTAGAATACAATATGCAATCTAGCCAATGTGACAAAATCAGCTACCAGTTTTATACTGGTTTCATACTACATCATTGGAGCACCTTTGTATATGCAATTAAAAAAAAAAACAACCAGAAGGCAGCAATGTCAATTCACTGCTATTTGCAAATTAAAGGGTCACTTTATTTTACTAAGGTAGGAATTAAACAGCACTCAGGATAGGTTTTTGCATTTAATATGTAGGCCTATTTCTTATATTGGGGTGGCCTGGTGACTCAGAGGTTGACACTAGACTGTTAGCTGGAAAAGCTGGCAGCCTTGGTTTGAGAGCCAAGCACCATACAACAGGTGAGCTACTGCCAACCTAGCAGTTTGAAAGCATGCAAATAGGTACCATTTTGATGGGAAAGTAATGACCATGGCAATGGGCCTTGAAATGGAGATGAGCACCACTCCCAGTTGGCAATGACTAAGGAAGCAAAATCCACAGGGATTTCTTTACCTTTACCTATTTCTTATTCATATTTTAAATGGAACACAACACTCCAGTGTCACATATTAATCATTTTTATTTTTATGCAAGATAGAAAAGGATTGTACTGATTTGAAAAATTTTCATAATAGCCAAATACTGTTTCTGCTCATTCCTTTTATTAGTTTGTTAACCATTTTGATTTGTACAGCTCTATTCTGCATGTATTTGAAAAGTACCATACACAAATGGTTGGAGAACGCTAATTCTTTTTAGGCCACCCACTAAAATGGTTAATACGCTAATATTTTCCTTTTCCTGGAAGGCGAGACTTTTGAAGACTTTACCTAAGAAGCAGAGAAAAGACCCCTCTAACTTCAGCCTACATTCTTTATCCCAGGCAACTGCATTACCAAGTATCCTCGACCTCCCTCTCCACCTGTAGTTTTCCAACCAGCCGTTACCCACTCGTACATTTTATCTTTATAGGCAATTTACACAACATTGATCCACACAAATTCCTATTTCCCACCACTCAGCCAATTCCTTTCCTTTCTTCCCACCTTCTAAAATCTAAGCGAAATCTCAAACAGAAAACGCCTACATGTGTTCGATTTCTTCTGACCCGGAAATACTTATGGGGTTATTATTCCGGCCGTTTTATAAAACGCGGCCCAGTCAGAATCAACACGAACGAGTTCCTTCCAATACGCATGCGCACTACAAAACGGGCAGCCTTCCTAGATGCCACGTTCCAAAGGCGAGAGGTGAAATGCAATAGAGGAAGAGGTAGACTCTGTGTAAGCTTCACCAAGCAACCAATCAAAGGCGGTTCGAACAATGGCACGAGAGCGGCGCTAGTACCCAATGGAAGCCAACTAAGAAGTCTGACAAGCCAATCTCCCAGTTGGCCGGAACGCAGAAAACTCTCCGGGTTGTCCGGTGGGAAGGAACTGTGACGTTGGGTTTCTTGGCGGCCAATCACGAAATGAGGCGGCCCCGGGGCTCGACGCCAAGTCAATGAGAAGTAACTCGGAGGAGGCGGAAGTGGCCAATAGGCGGTAGCCCTCGGCGGGGCAAGGGCGGGTTTATAAGTGGGAGGCGGGTTCGGGCGTCCTCTTTCGCGGTGCTTTCTTGTTGCTCGGGTCTCTTTGCCTGGAGATCCCGTCGCTGTCGTCGCTTTCCCCTGCCGCCATGAAACTCCTCCGTTTTTTCGCTCCGGTGCTGTGCTTCTGTGGCTGGGCCAAGCTTCCCTCGCCGCCGACCTGGAGGAAGAAGAGGGCGTGCTGGTGCTGAAGTCCGCCAACTTCGAGCAAGCGCTGGAGCCAATACACCAATATCCTGGTGGATGTTCTGTGAGTGGGGAAGGGGCGTGGGCGGCGGAGCGCGGCGCTGGGGGGTGGTGGGGCGTGAGGGGTCCCCCAGCAGAGCCTTCCGTGGCTTTGGGCCGAAGGCGGCGTTAGCCCTCCCCCCTTTCTCTCAGCTTGTCGATCAGAAAGGTCGTGGTTCGAATCCCTAGTACAGGTCTCCTGCGTGAGCAGGGGGGTTGGACTAGATGACCTCCAAGGTCCCTTCCAACTCTGTCATTGTTTTACTGGAAGAGGCTCCGGTGGCTTTCCGCGGGGTGTACTCTTCCGAGGCTCTCGGCCGCGGACGCTGCAAACGGGTTTTGCGCTGATTCTGGCCTTTTAAAAACTGCCCCCAAGGCGCCGGCTTAGTGTTTAGCTTACAAATATCCTGGCAACCTTGACTGTGGGTGACTGGCTGGCTTTGCACGCACCAGGTGAAGATCAATGGGCTTTCCCAGAGCGGAGAGAAGGTAGTAAGGCCTGCCGCGAAGTACTACCGTATAGGAGGAAAGTGCGTGGAAAGAGAAAAGGGGTGTGCCGCTTAAGGGAAGGCGTTGAAAGTGAAGCGTCAGGCGTTGCCCGTGGTGGTTGTGTGTTTCCCCGCAGAACCTTTCTATGCTGTTGACGGATAGGAAAAAAAATTAAAGAATTAGCAGTAACACGAAATATACGACAACAGAATGCCTTTTATAAAGAGAATTACAAATTCTGGTTTAAAGTGTCTAGAGCAGTGGTTCCCAATCTTTTTTTTGGCCATGCCCCACCTAAACATCTTTAAAATCCTGATGCATCCCCTGCACCCTATAATTCTTACTTACTCAAAAAGTGAACTCTACTCACGTGGAGGAGGCTTAAAAGACCATTAAGAAGGTTTAAACAAGGTTCAAATTGCCCCCCCATGTGGGCCACAGTTGGGAACAGCTGGTCTATAGATAGCATTTCCCCCCTAATTTTCTTAGTACTGTCTTAGTTGCAAGAAAACTGTCCTTTCTTGCTGCTCTAAGCCCACGTTTTAATTTTGTGGACGTGACTCTCCACATGTAGAAGGCGTGAGGCATGGTGTAAGTCCTAACTCACTCATGCTCATTTCCTTCATAAAATAGTTGCACTTTTGCTGCTTACATTTGAAAGGGGCGGGGGAGTAAAGCATCCTACTTCCCCCTTCACTATTAACTAAAGTTCACAGTAGTGTTAAAAAGCCTAGGTTTTCAAGTATTTGTCACCGTCAATGATTTCTGAAGTACTTTAATGTTGGCACACAGCTTTAGCAGGAATTGTTTACAATGTGAGAGCTAGGATACCAAGCATTTTGTATGAAGAGTCTGTTATGGCATTTTAAAGTTGAATGATGTACCTCAACATTTCTTTTTGGAATTGTTTTTAAGGGCAATTTTCCTGTGTTTTCTAGTATTTCAATGTTCTTTTCCACAGATGCACCGTGGTGTGGTCACTGTAAAGCTTTGGCACCTGAATATGTGAAAGCAGCAGCAAAATTGAAGAGTGAAAACTCTGAAATCAGATTGGCTAAGGTAGATGCTACAGAAGAATCTGAACTTGCCCAGCAATTTGGTGTTCGAGGTTATCCTACTATCAAATTCTTCAAGAATGGAGATAAGTCTTCTCCCAAAGAATAACACAGGTGAGAGTACCATGAAGCTGTTAAAGAATTGTAATTTTCCTTAGAGGACTAACTGGACAATAGAACCAAAGATAACTGGGTTTTCTACAGGAGGATACCTAATAAACATTTGTTGCATCAGAAAAACTATATGATGCTTTAGATTTAGATATCTTTAGATCTAAGATTTGAATGCTTTAGATTTTAGATATCTTTTTCCAGGATCATGAGCTTACTCCTGGGAATAGAAACATCCAAGTATAAAGAGTTGTAAATATTCTGTTTATTCCAAAGATCATTTTTATTATTGAATCTGAAGGATTACAGTGCGATAGTTTAAACAGTGTTAGAGATTGGCTTTTAGTTTAATTTTTTCATATCAGACATTGGTCAGAAAGCCCCATCAAAAGCATGCTACTGTAACTTTTATACCCTTTGTCCTTGCATGTTGAGCTGTCCAAATTTTGTCCATTAGTCATCATCTTTACTATAATTAGTACATCTATAATTACTATCTTTTGTAGATGCTACAGGAGACTTATGCAGCTGTTTTGGGCCTCTTGTTATACTTTTGCTTGATCACATCGGACTTGCTATTTACAAAACTTTTGCTTCTAAAATGTTTTATGTTTGGCTTTGTGTAATTAAACAAAGCATAGTCCTTTATATATAATTACACTTAAAGTTAGTAACTCTATTGAATGTGATGGTGACATAGCTGTAAAATGTTACCTATTACACTTGCTATATAGTGGCAGTGTGGTTTGCTATTAAATTTGTAATAGGTGTTCCCTAGAAACAGAATTTCAATCACAGGTTCCCTAAGAAATAGTTGTCAAAATATTTGGCCTCTGAAACAAAGATTTTGAATTTGGGGCTTATAGGCAGCAAATATGGTATTCATTTAACTAGACTTATATGTTGTTCCAATATTCAACCAACCCTGACTTGAACAAGATTAAATCATTAGAAACAGCAAACCATATTTAAAATGTCAGCACAGAAGTGTTTAAAATACAGGTCACCTGGATGTGACTTATGACCACAATTGAGCCCAAATTTTCTGTTGCTAAGAGAGGCCTTTGTTAACTGAGTTTTGCCCCATTTTATGACCTTTCTGGTCATGTTAAGTGAATCATTGAAATTAAGTTAGTAAAATGGTTATTTAATGAATTTTGCTTCCCCATTGACTTTGCTTGTCAGAAGGTTGCAAAAGGTGGTCACATGACCCCAGAACATATTCCAACAGTCATAACTATGAATCAGTTGCCAAGCATCTGAATTTGATCATGTGACCATGGGGATGCTGCAACAGTTGTAGATATGAAAAATGATAAGTCACTTTTTCAGTGTCATTGTAACTTTGATCACTAAGCAAACTGTTGAGGACTACCTGTAAAAATATTTCTATGTTGACACTTTCACAGGTATTTCAAGCCTGGTAAATACATTAATCTCGACTTGTGCCCCTTCATAATCTTGTCTAACATGGTTGTGAATCATCACTGTGGGTGTGATACACAACACATATTGCAATTGTAGAGGGAGGAAAAGGCTGTAGGGAGTTTGATCATCATTTTTCTAAGCTGTTGTAAGAACACTAGAAGCACAAGACAAAAGAAATGTCATAATTTTAACTTATGAACAATAATGTGAGCTTGTTTTGCCTTGGGCTTTGAGCTTGCTTTTTCAGCTTAGGACTGGAATGGTGTGAATGATTTGAGAGCTGCTGAAATGTAGAAAGACTGGGTATAATTCCTATTCCTTCTGTGAAGTTAAGAACAAGGCACCTCTTTCTTACTATTTGGAGATGCTCCCAGTTAGTTACGAAATCTATCATGTTGTTGGCTGTAAGGGCTGAGTTGAAAGTATAGCATGAGCAAATTGTCTGAGAAAATTTTATTTCCTGCTACTGTAGTACACAGTTAGCACATCACTTGTCAGTCATTTACAAACCACAATTCCACAAGACAGTAAGATGAAGCCAATAATATTGTTTGGCTTCTAATTTATGAACGTAACTGTAGATTCATGTGTGCGTGCAGCTGACTTTGCAGGGTTGCACTAACTGAAATAAGAGTGCTGGCCTTATGCATTTTATAGCCATACATTGGTGGGGAAATCCCCAAGATCTCAGAATCATGACATTTGGAAAGGATCACTTTAGTTATCATGTCCTCAATGCAGGAATACAAATCAAAGATTTCCCAGTAGAGGGCTGTCCAGTCTTGCTTAAACAAATCCAGTGCTGGAGAATACACTTTTTCCAGGTGGCTTGTTTGCCTTAATGAGTGTGTGTTTTTCCTAGCATTGTACTGGAATCTTCCTTCCTGTGGTTAAATCTCCTGAGCTCTGGAGTAATAGAGAGCATGTTTTAGTTTTCTTTTGGGTTGCATTCTCCATATACATTTTTGTTTCCTGATGTAAAGTACAGATACAACCTGTGTTCTCTATGTGAGATGTACAACCCTGTGCTTTTGGGAGAAGTAATGTAGTTGATGCTTGGGTTAATCACATACACATGTAAGAATAAATTGTTACGGGCGAATAAATAGAAAACGATGTAGAAGATAAGGACGTAGTAGTCCCACCCAATTTTGGCTTTAGGACATACTACATAAAATGTGTCCCTTGACCAAGAATGAAGCACTTTGGTGGCCAGAAGCCACATGGAAATGGGGGTGGGTGGGATGGAAGGTTGAGCTGACAAGTCTATCACAGACCAGTGTTTGAAGAGAATATTGTAGCTCAGGGTTGAACTGTGGGGTTCTGGGTGCTCTCAAGCTTCAAGATGGGCAGAAATTCCAATCCAGACTTGGCATAATTTTCACTGTATTCCAGCACTTTAAAATATTTATTTTTTTTATATCCCACCTTTATGATTTGTACAAGTAAGTCCTATTTTGGCCTAAATTTTAAAGGATGTTCCTTGCTAGCTTTCAAAGATTTTGGTCATATAATGAGGAAAGAGTACTCCAATATCAAGTAGAATGCCCATAGCAAACAAGGTAAAGTAGCATCAAATGGTATACCTAGTAGACAGACAACTCCGTGCCTCAATAGCTGGACAGTGTGTAGTCTTCCAGCTTTTTTAATGATAAAGATACTACTTTGCTGTTCTTACTGAGTGGAGAAAGTAGATGAAGCATTTTCTAATAGTGCCTCCTAATTCTTAGCTTTCTTTTTAAAAAGTGGCATTATACCACTGTAAAATGCCTAGACTGTTTCAATAGTAAGGATTCTGTCACAACTACAGTAATCAGCTTACATTACAGTACCCCAGTATAGAAACTTTTAATTGTTTCTTCTTTAGAGCATTTAGGGTTTGGTTTAAGATAAGTGAAGATTACAGTGGGGGTATAGGAGCACACAAGTAGAACTTAGCCTTGTTAGCCTTGGGGGAGTGAAGCTTTATTCTGTATGTAGACTTCAAAGACAAAAGAAGGTACGATGCCTGATAAGTAAGTTTTTCCTCTAATCTAGCTGGCAGAGAAGCAGATGACATTCTAAATTGGTTAAAGAAACGGACAGGACCTGCAGCCACTACCCTGGCAGATGTAGCTGCTGCGGAAGAGCTAGTGGAATCCAGTGAAGTTGCTGTGATTGGATTCTTTAAGGTATTTTTTTCATTCATACATTAGGGTGAAGGATTTTATTAAAGACAATGGCAGAATTCCTGGGATAGAGGAAGAGAATGACAGCATAACGGAAACACAAACTAATCAGTTGCAGAGCTATTAGGCAATAAACAGTTTGGAATTTGGCCTTGTCGTCAAATCTGTATATGCAGATATGTGGTTACTTCTGCTTGAGTTTTCTTGTAAGCCTGTTTGCCGCCTTAGGGGAAAATATGGTGCCTAACTACTATTTTTTGGCTACTTGTAGTTTTGAGATGATAGCCTTTGCAGTATGCACTAAATCATGATATAATGGGTGACTATACTATTGAAATAATGATGCAGGGTTTTTTGTTTGTTTTGTTTTGTTTTAAATGTAGGATGCAGAATCTGATGTGGCCAAAGAGTTTCTGTTGGCAGCAGAGGCCATCGATGACATTCCTTTTGGGATCACTTCCAACAGTGATTTATTTGCCAAATATCAGCTAAAAAAGATGGAATTGCTCTTTTTAAGAAGGTGAGTGGTGACTATGAGGAAAAGAAATCCTGATTGCTCTGTATATATTAGTCTGCCTGCTTTCCACTGCTCTAGAAACAAGCAAAAAGTCCTGTCAGTCACAGCACATATTGGACAAATATTTGCATAATCTGTTTTGACATATTTTTTTTATTCATTCACTATATGCTACCAAATTCTTCCATTTTGAGCCAAACGTTTGAAATTAATAAGGGTTCAGCAAAAGTTTTGTGAAGGAGTTTGATTATAATGACTCTAAAATCTTTTGCCATATCAGGTTCTTCAGTTAAGTAGCATATTTTTTTCTGTCCTGCATCAATCGCAAAATAATATTCCCCTCTCAGTAGAGAATCAGTTGGATCAGTAGAAACCAGGAATCAGAATATTTCTCAATTCAAATTTTTAAAGTCAACGTAACTGATTTTTCAACTGTCTGTAAAACGCTTCACTCTTCTTCAGCCTAGTCCTCTTCCGGTGTGTCGGACTGAAGCTCACAGGGGTGACCAGTGGTTTTAAACCTGGGAATTTAAGTGTAACACATCCAGACTACAACATCGTTGAGGAAAGCCTCCTTGCTTATTCATGCCTAGTGGGTTTTTCCCCTCTCAAATCTTTTGATTCCTCATCACTGTTTTTAAGAGAGTTCATATAATCAAATCGGGGTATGCAAACCTAGACCGTAGGGGGCAGTAAAAGCAGAAGCGCCCAGCCTTTGAAGGGAGAACATCCATCCCCCAATAAGGCTGTAATCCACTGTTGGCTTCCCTTCCCCTCTCAAGTGCTTGGAAAGGTTATGAGAAAAAAGGTCAACAGTGGATGTTACTCTGCAATAAGAGACTTCCTGGTGCTAGAGCTGTACATCTGTTCCTTTGTAGCTAACAATAGCCCCGCAGGAGTTCATTGTCTCTGAATAAGCTGCTCTCTGTTTAGGGGCTTAATAGTATGCAATTCTGCCTCTTAATGGTTCTGTGGATGGATACATTGTCCAAATCAAGCAAGCCCTATAATTTCACCCTCTCTAAAACAGGAGTATCTAACATCTAAAGTGCTGAGATCTAAAGCATTCAGTTGTTACCTTTCAATTTTTTTTAGGAATAATGATGAGGTGGGCAGATCTTTTTCAGAAATATTACATTGAGAATTGGGCTTCTTAATGTATTCAAGTTTCCCTTTGCTTGCTGCTTTAATCCACTTGGGTGGTAAGATGAGAACTTTGGTTGAGTTTCTACCCTGGGAGGTTTTAAGCATTTTGTGTCATGCTTGCAATGTGAAATGTGCTACCTTGGGTTAGAGTGTTCAATAGCTACATGCTCTTTACAGTTTAAAATAATCTGCCAGTGAAAAGTGAATTATTGGGCACTTCACGTTTACTGCATAATTTAGCAAGCAAAGATCACACACTATTATTTATTGCCCTTCTCCTTTCCTCAAGCTTTTGGCAGTTGTTTTCTATCACCTTCCACTGCACATGTGTTTGCAGTGTCACGCAGCCTAGAAACCTCAATGAATACTGAGGCTCTTTAGAAACTAGATACTGCATTAAGAGAGAGCATATTTCTGTATCACTATGGCATATAGTAGACCCACTCTTGCATTATTGTTTACTAAATTCTTGCATGACTATGTATTTTGTCCATTTACTGGATGTAAACAAAATTCTTGTATATTTTTCCAGTTTGATGAAGGTCGTAACAATTTTGAGGGGGAAATAACAAAAGACAACCTGCTGAATTTCATCAAATCAAACCAGCTACCCTTGGTGATTGAATTTACCGAACAGGTAAGAAATAGATCAAAAGTTTTACATGTTCTGAGTGATATATAATGTTGTTTATTTGGTCTGCAGCTTAGATCTATGGCAGGACAAATGGTAGTGAATCCTACAGGCTAGAGGGAGGAGGAGGTGGAATGGTCAGGAAAATTAAACTTGGAATTCCACATAATGTAATTGCCTTTAATAATACAACTGTTCCTCTTCCAGACTGCACCTAAAATTTTTGGCGGAGAGATTAAGACACACATCCTGTTGTTCTTGCCTAAGAGTGTTGATGAATATGAGGGTAAACTGGATAACTTCAAAAAAGCAGCTGAAGGCTTCAAAGGAAAGGTAAATAAAGAAACTTGCTAAATAATTATTTGCTCCTAAGCAAACTTTCGTATAGTTTATTACACACTCCCTTTCTCATATGGTTACACATCGCCAAGAATTAAAATCATAAGACCAGATTGTTGGGGCAATATTGCTGACTATTAGCTGCTTAGAGAGGGCTATAAAGCACTATAAAGCGGTATATAAGTCTAGTGCTACTGCTATTTTTATTTTGCTGTTTAAAGGTTGATTCTTCTTTATATAAATCCCAGAAAATTTATGATAGTAGTATAAACCCATTGTAATAAAGTAAATGCAGCTCATTATAAAGAAGCAGGAATTGTAGCTGGAGAAAGTCAACAAAAATGTGTTTTAAAAGAGCCGTGGTGGCGCAGTGGTTAGAATACAGTACTGCGGGCTGCTTCTGCTGACTGCCGGATGCCTGCAGTTTGGCAGTTCGAATCTCGCCAGGCTCAAGGTTGACTCATCCATCATCTTTCTGAAGTTGGTAAAATGAGGACCTGGGTTGTTGGGGGCAATATGTTGACTCTATAAACCCCTCAGAGGGCTGTAAAGCACGATGAAGCAGTATATGTGTAAGTGCTATTGCTAGGCCTGACATTGTGCAAGGAAATCATTCCACAGGAATTTTGCCTCTCTAGAATGTCCATTCTGCTTTGTTATACAGTGTTGTAACATTATCTTAAAGATCATCTGGCATTCTGGCTTTCACATGTTGTGTATGGGTAGGCAGCCTGGTATCACTATTTTGCTGCTTTCATAATCAGCATGGCCATTGGCAAGCTATTCGCAGGGTTTCTACTCCAAAACAGCTAGAGGTTACAGCAGTGGTGGGTTCCTACCGGTTTGGCAGAACCAGTGGTGGTTTGGCAGCCTAGGTTGTTGGAACCAGCAGCGACCCAGGCCTGCCACACCCCCAAACTGGTTCTTTAGGCACTGCCGTAGGCACCACCATCTTGTTTTTTGCTTCTGCGCATGCAGAGAGCAATTTTACTGCACTGCGCATGCATCAAGTGCATGTGCACAGCATGGCCATGAGTGAACCGGCAGTAGTGGCTGCTGGAATCCTCCTTTGGGTTACAGGGTTGCTTATTCCAGGTTTAAGATTACTAGTAATGTTTAGAATTGTATATGAAGTGCAAGAGGAGTTAGAGGGATGGGATAGATCTTGGGGAAATCTTAATTCAGGGTATTCTTCTGTCCCAAATGCTTTTGTCTAATACATACACTGTCCTGTTTTCCCTCCTCTTCCCCAAGATCTTGTTCATTTACATCGACAGCGACCATAGTGACAACCAGAGGATCTTGGAGTTCTTTGGCCTCAAAAAGGAGGAATGCCCTGCCATACGCCTTATCACCCTGGAGGAAGAAATGACCAAGTACAAACCAGAATCTGATGACCTGAGCCCAGAGAATATTAGGGACTTCTGCCACAAGTTCTTGGACGGCAAAGTTAAGGTAATTGGGTTTTTAAATGGGGCTTTTGGAGCAGGTAGCCATGTGAGTTGATCCTAGTAGCACATGGAAATTGAGACCTGTCGTATGGCACGAACTTCTTAAATTCACCTTGCAGAGTAGTTTGAGATTACAGTATGCGAAGCTTTTGCTAGGAAATCCAAAGGGATTTATAAATCTGTGGACAGTGGAGCATTGTCCCGGGATTTACATGATCCCGCTGAGCTAGTAAAGTGAGCTGCATGAATTTGGGAACTGCTTTAGAGTGAGTGGTGCAGATCCAAGAATTACCTTTCTCAGCATGACAGAAGGAACGTGGCCTTGACCTCACATTGCACAAATCTTTAGAGGATGTCTATTTTAATCTGGGAAGGGAAGGGAAGCCTATTACCAAGATCCAGCAACTGTTTGATGTTTCTTACACAGCACATGTTATCCAGGGCTTCCCTTAAATCACCTCCTTTGCTCTTTCTCATTGTCATGCTTTTTTACTTCTATTTCTCCCCTTCATGGGTTCATAATGACGTAGTGGATCTGATTGCCTGGGGGAAAATGTTAGGAATTGCTAATGGAGCTAAAGATGAAAGAATGTTTTTTAATCAATAAAGATCAATTTATGATAGGGAAAGACATCTAAATAAAACAGTCTTTTGCTTTAGATGTGCTATTGAGACTTCTGGCAATTGGCTTCAGAATAGATAAGACGAGATATACAAGGATAATTATTTGGTTAAAAATATAGCTTTTGAATAAAAGACAAAAACAATATTTTCTATCTATGCATATTAAATATGTATACATAGTGGAGATAAACTAAAGATATATCTAGAATTAGGCAGTTATAATTGAAGTTTAAGGTCAATAGAATAATAACTTTAAAAAAATACTTAAGGGTATGTAAAATATATGACTTGAAAATTTTGACATGGTCATTTAAAGAGCTTTCCAACATAGTTGCCTTTGGTCCATCAGCTTTAGATAGTGTGGACATTGATCAAGAAAAATGGAAACACAGCCAAAATGTGGAAGGCTGGAGTATCAATCTCTTTGAAGTATGCTGTAAAAAACCTTACTTGAAACCAATTAGATCATCATAATCACTTCATTTTTATATCTCTGCTATGCACTTCCTATGTTTTATAACTTCAAGGGTATTGATTGGATAGTAACAGTTTAATATACACAGACCTACTCTATGCATCCTTCATGCAAGATAGGTTTTGGTCATGGGATGGGGATGTGACCTTGAAGGAGCAAATCTATATTAACCTGCCTTTTTATAGTCTGGCCTGCTAGTTGCTTTGCACTTTGGAGCTGTGGGTGTGAGGATTTCCTATTGACAGATTCCATGCAGTTGCTCTCACGTTGTTGCTTTTGTGTGTGTATTTCAGCCCCACCTGATGAGCCAAGAGATTTCTGATGACTGGGACAAGCAGCCTGTCAAAGTTCTGGTTGGAAAGAACTTTGAGGAGGTGGCTTTTGATGAAAATAAGAATGTCTTTGTGGAATTCTGTAAGTATTTTACCAATTGCAATGTATGCGTATACATACATGTTTATCTTGTTTGAAATTATATATGATTAATGAAAGGAAAGTTTCTTAGCAGGCAAATTAAAAAAAGGGGAGAGAGTTGTGGATGCTGAACAGCTGTCAAAATTCAAAATCATTTATCATCTTTTGGTTCGCAGATGCTCCTTGGTGTGGCCACTGCAAACAGTTAGCTCCCATTTGGGATAAACTTGGAGAAACCTACAAGGACCACGAAAACATCATTATTGCTAAGATGGACTCTACAGCGAATGAAGTTGAGGCTGTGAAGGTCCACAGTTTCCCCACCCTCAAGTATTTCCCTGCTGGCCCTGATAGAACGGTGAGAGCATTTGTATATTGAAACTTGACAGAGGGGGAAAATGGTTCCCCCAGCCTGCTTTGGGGTATGCTTGGGTGCATGTGTGCCTTGAGGTATAGGAAAAATAGTTTAATAGAGGATGGTGCTCTATTTTCCCTTGCAGCATTCATGGGGATCTAGTGGCTGGCTCCTCTTCGACTCATATGGGTGAAGGTGAATTTTCTAACCACCTCTCTTCTTACTTTCTTTTTAAAAAAAAATTTTTGGCTGTTCAGAAGTGAATCCTTCATCCACCAAGGCCCTAGGTTTGTGTCTTGGTAATAATTCTTATTACTTCGTTTTCTAGGTTCTTGATTACAGTGGAGAGAGGACATTGGAAGGTTTTAAGAAGTTCCTGGAAAGCGGTGGAAAAGATGGTGGTGTAGATGAGAATGTGAGTATTTTAGGATTATGATATTCTGCTCTGATTATATATATATATAATCAGAGCAGAATATATATATATTCGGCTCCTGGACACTGGTCAGATCCCTGAGGAAGTGGCAGTTCTATCCTGTAAATCTAGTTATAGCTTGCTTTGGCAGCAGAGAATGTTAGTTCCATAGCAACCTGTAAACAAAACACAGCTGGTAATATCCAGAATGAGCTGGGACGGCAGTAAGGGTGTTCAGAATATCTGCAATTCCATGTAGACTGAGGCCATGTAAAATGCAGGAGCCTATAAAGACATTTCCGTGTTCAGAAAAATGCTGAAAAAAACATTGTTTGCATTCCCCTCAGCCTTGGCCCAACAACCCATAGTTGTCCTGAGATTGAATCTTCAGTGAGCAGACAAAAGCCCCTCAGCAGGTGTGGATGTCCTCTTTCAGTCACAGAGTTATTGCTTTTAGCATGCATAACTAGAACTAGGCTTCATTGACAGAGATGCTACTAGCTCTGCTACTATGCTGCTATACTTTTGAGTCTTATTTAAAGGGTAAATATGAAAGGACAAAATCAGAAATGCTGTGAATTTTCCATTTATATTGGCAAGTGAGAATCTAGCAATTCGCCCATGGCATATTATATCTGACCAATAGAATTTCTGTACATAGTAGGTTCTATTGTGGTGATTTTAAGTTGCTTACTAGGGTTGGGGATGTAGGTATCTGTAATTATTATTAGAGCACATTCTTTACCATTCTTATTTTCTGATTTGGTTTGTTATCCACTGTTTTGAGTTCTTTACACCAGTGGCCCCCCCAGCCTTTTTGTAACCAAGGACTAGTTCCATGGAGAGAAGCTCTTCCGTGGACCTGAGGGGGTGTAGTTTCACGTGCTGCCTGCATCCTGCAGATAGAGCTTCACTTGTTTGCATAGCCCGGTTTCTGGCATGCTGCAGCCCAGTACCAATCTACAGAGCAGGGGTTGGGGACCCCTGCTTTACACCATTAGGGGAAATTAGGGGAGGGGAAATACTCAGTTCAACTCTTTTTTGATTGCTGTATGATTTGGAGGCACTATTCCCCGCATAGCACATAGCTAAGGTGAAGCAAAATACTGCCTCCGAGTTTCATTTCAGTTTAGCTTGCTCTTTTTCCCCCTCTTGAGTAGAAGTGCTTTATTAAAAATAGTAGTAATAATAATAATGGATAGCAACTTTCCCACATGCAAAAGCAGCTATAGATTGTATATATTACACAGAATTATTTATCATTCCTGTTCCTTGGCTTTTCTCAAAATGGCTACCCCAATTTCCAGTGAGCAACGATTAAATGGCTTAGTGATATAAGGAATGGTAAATAGACAGCACCATTTCATTTATTTGGTATTTGCTTTCAGAGGATTTGGGGAAAGGGATGAGGCTGGACCATGGAGCTTATAAAGTGTTGTTCAACTTTTCCACTTTAGCTTATTCTCCAGGAAACAGAGGAAAGGCTTTTCTGAAGATCAGTTGGCATAGCTGAAGGAGAACCACTAAACTAGTTAAAAATCACAGCGTTTTTGTTTTAGATCATCATCCCGCCCGTAGTGTTCCTTTCAACTAACTCAGTTTCCATGCTATCCTTGGCTGATCCAAGATATGCAAACATTTCCTTCCTTCCCAAGACTGATGCCTAAGTCAGGTTCTTTGCATCACCTCTGTCGTACTATAAGCAACTCAGGTGATCATACCTGGTGGCTTTAGGAGGTGGTAACAGTGGCAAAGAGCTTTGGGTTGCATCACTGAGGCAATATATTTTAAGAGTAAGTTTAGCTTACTCTTAACTGACCCGATGAATTTCAAAAAATTATAAACTATTATAATGTTATAAAATTATTTATAAGTTTCATTTAATCTGATAGATAATATTTCTGAAGACGTACAATTCTTAACCTTTGTTTTGTGAGACCCAATTCAAAACAAGATTAACTAAAAAAGTAAAGTTAGTAATTGGAAGTGTTAATTGGGTTATTATGTCCAAGATGGTGATGATCAGTGATTTAGATTAGATCAAAAAGTACTGACTACCAGGGTTTTTTTCCACGAATGGCTTGACTGAACAAAGGATTGGGTAGGATCAAAATTAGAAACAATTCTGTATGTGAAAACACAACGATCTCTGCTCTATTCTGGTAGAGAATCAATCTTGCGATTCAGGTATATGCAATGGAACTCTTCTTTAAACAAAAGGGAACATTTGTTTCTTTTTTCTGAGTTAACATTTTGTACCAGATGCTACTTGGTGACAAGTACTCCTCATTTCATTCTGCCCCATTTATTGACTTCACAGTTAGAATGGAGATGAAGAAATATCTTTATGACCAATCTTTGCCTTTCAGACCTTCAAGGTCTGTAAACCAAACGAAAGCTGAAGTGAGATAAGCAGCCATGGTTGCTCTTTGAGAAAACAACCCATAAGAAATAAACAAGAGAGTTATCATCAATATGATTGTTTGAACCCATTCTGTGAACAGGATTTTGTTCATTTGTGTGCATGCATCTTCAAGTCAGTATTGACTTCTGGTAACTGCCTGGACAAGTCCTTCTAGTTTTCTTGGCAAGATTTCAGGAATGACTTGCCATTGCCTGCTTCCTATGGCTGAGAGAAAGTGCCTGGCCCAAGGTTGCCCAGCTGGCTTCATGTCTGAAGTGGGAATATAACTCACACACTTCCTGCTTCTAGCCTAGTGCCTTAAGCACCATACCAGACTGGGTCTTCGTCTATTATCCAGAAATTTTAACCATTGATTATCATATCAAAGATGTTTATTATTTTTTAATAGTGTGGCATTATTGACTGGGTCAGATGTTTTAATCTAGTTTTCACTTTCCTTACTATAACTGGTGAGTCACATTCTTGAGTTTAGATGCAACAATCAACCTTTTTTTCTGGCTATAATATCTGTTTGGAGATCCTCTGTTTATTGATAGAACCTTACATCACATCTGGAGGATGACAGTTTAGTTATGTTTGGTACCCCTTTGTTATTTTTATTCATTCAAAGACTATAACTTTCCAGAAGATGTGGGAAACCTAACTGTACCCCACTGCCTTGAAATCCCTTCTTATCTGCTGTATGGAAATGCTTGTGGACAATGTGCTTTTGGCATTTTGTTACCCATTCTTTGGTTTTATGTGGTTTCTTGGAATGCATGGGATTTTCCTGGTCTTGCATGTTTTAGCAGAAGACCCATTACATTTCGAGCAGATCCTGAATTAACATATTGGTAAGGGCTCTGTAGCAACTGCTCTCACAATACTCTAGCTCTGTATTGCCTAGAGAATCAAACTAGAGACACAAGCATCTCCAAACAATTGACCAGTCCTTTCTTCATTGAAACAGGATCTGGAAGACCTAGAGGATGCAGAAGAGGAGCCAGATGTTGAAGAGGAAGAAGAAGCTGCAGGTCCAAAAGATGAACTGTAAACAAGTCCAATCTGCATATCCCCAGACACTATGCTGTGGCTGCCAACTCAAGCAAGTCAGCAAACAAATTCTAACCAGAAGACTGAAACTGGTTGGGAGTCCAAGGGAAATTAACCCATTCCTCTAACCTGTCAAACAAATCTAGTTTTATTCTATGCTGAAGAAGGATCTGATTAGTTGGCAAACTGCTGGGTCTTTTTTCTTGTCTTTTTTCTCTTCTTTCATTTGCAAACTGTGATGTACATTTCCTTAGACTATTGCGGCCTGGGTAGAAGCAGATTGAAACAATAATATGTCCTATTGCCTAACTAACTTGAGAATCTCATGAATAAGGCATCCTTAAACATTAATCACACTTTGTCTAAATGACATATGCTGCTGTTGACCCAGCAGGCTCTTGGTTATTTCCCAGCTTTTTTCCCTTATGCTTTACTGTTGTTTTTTTCTCTCACCCTGGACCATTCCAATGTGGAATAAATCACTAGGCTGACCAAGGGAATAAGTGGGGTATAGTAGGTCCTCTTAATTCATTGCATAGTCTCATGTCCTCTTCATATTGTACAATTGATTTCTGTCATCCAAAGATCTGGAAGGATAGGAAAGGGTTGCTGAGGAATGAGAGTCCAATTGCCTCCTTGCCTAAAGCAAAATCTAACTTGAGTTGCTATCTCACCTGCAATGAAACAAAAGCCTTGCTACCTACACATTATTTTGCAAATGGGTTTTCTGGGGACTTGGGAAATAACTTCTCTAAATGCAACAAAAAGGACACTTGATAACTAAGGAGTTTTGTGGGGATACTTGAGAGCCATGGAAAAGTCTGTATTACAAAGAGGATGATGTGTTTCAATGGAATTCATTTTAAGCATCCATGATGCTCAAGGATGGAACTCATTGGCCAAATAAAAGTTAATTTTAATACTCTTCTGACTCTTGCTCTTTTCTTTAAATTTGGAGGTTAGTTTAAGAAGGACTATAAATTAGGCAGACTGGAAAAGCTGAATTAAGGAATTTTTGCTAGTATTTGTTTGCATCATAGTTTCCATCTAGACAGAAATGTTAACCAGTCCTAGATTATATGGAGTACAAAAAAAGCATTTCTATAGAGGAAAATCTATGTACAAATATTCAAATTCAAGGAAATATATTCAAAATGGTTTCTTCTAAATGCTTGTTATTCAAACAGCAGGGGTGTGGTATCTGAATCAAACTGATAAAGAGTCAATACTTGGAAAATATAGGACATACATAAAGAGCAATACATTACACAACTTGGTGTCTTCAACAGTAAGAACCCATGCTAATTGCTCTAGGGCCATCACTCCACCAAATTCCTTTTGTGATAGTGTCTTAGAACTGTAATAGTCCAGGTTAAAATTAAACTAGGTGCAGCGTTTCAACTAATACATAAAAATATAGAATCAAAGATACATCAATTCTGAATTTCCATCCAATTTACTGTATACTATAATTCCATAATTATACTTAGTCTATATATCATCTTAATAAAGTAGCATACTGGGCTTTTACCATGCTACTATCCTTGCTGCTGCATTGTTCTTGCATCGAAGTGCCCTCACAGTGAGGTGAAAGAAAAGATAATCGGGCTGGATCAAGCAATCTTATTTTAATTATATCACGTCTTGGTTAGGAAACTCAAGAGAAAAAAGCACTAAAATACCGTATATACTCGGGTATAAGCCGACCCGAATATAAGCCGAGGCACCTAATTTTACCCCAAAAAGCTGGAAAAGTTATTGACTCGAGTATAAGCCTAGGGTGGGAAATGCAGCAGCTACAGTAAATTTCAAAAATAAAAAATCAGTGTTATTTGAAACTCAAAGTTATGTTTATTCAAGGGACCCGCTTAATTAAAGTGTTCTATAATATCAGTATGACTTATAATACTGCAAGTCTGCAATATTAAAATACTTGTATAGGGGATCCCCGGGATCCCCCGAAGAGATCAAATCACAACCAGTATGCCACCTTCTTGGTATATTGTTTTTATTTTCACTGAGTTTTTAAAAATGAGCATTATTTCATCCTTTTTTTCTTTATGTTTGATTGGTATCTGCAATTTGTGCTAATTCTGTTCATACATATAATATAAATGAAAAACCCAGCTCTCTTAAAAAATATTTTAAGTTCTTTCTGGTGCTCCCTTTTAGAATTGGCCAACTAATATTTCTGTTCACCCAACTAATGTCAGGCAGAGTTAACTGAAAAAGTAATTTTTCATGAAAGGACATTTTCCTAGGATTTTAATTGTTCTTACTGTCAGATTGCTCGTTATTTCCAGCTTGAGTCTCCTTCTGACAAGTTTCCATTGCTTCTTGTCCTGTCCTCAGGTGCTATTGCTGCCGCCGCCTCCTCCTCCTCCAACAGCACCAGCACATTTGCTGCCCAGCGCTGCGGCTGAGGTGAAGCCGCCAAAGCTCCCGCTGGCGCCCCCGCAGCGTTGGGCGGATATCCGGCAGTGCTGTTGGAGGAGGAGGAGGCGAACCAGCCTGCCATCGCCGGCCACTGCTGGACTGTGGGGCTTGGAAGGGGGTGGGAAGAGCGGCAGGGCTAGCGGTGGCTGGCGATGGCAGGCTGGAATCCCCTCTCCAAGGGATCCCCGTGCAGAAAATGCGGGGAGCAGTAGCGAAGCCCCGGGGCTTCGCTGCTCCATCCGCTGGACTGTGGGGCTTGGAAGGGGGTGGGAAGAGCGGCAGGGCTAGCGGTGGCTAGCGATGGCAGGCTGGAATCCCCTCTCCAAGGGATCCCCGTGCAGAAAATGCGGGGAGCAGTAGCGAAGCCCCGGGGCTTCGCTGCTCCATCCGCTGGACTGTGGGGCTTGGAAGGGGGTGGGAAGAGCGGCAGGGCTAGCGGTGGCTGGCGATGGCAGGATGGAATCCCCTCTCCAAGGGATCCCCGTGCAGAAAATGCGGGGAGCAGTAGCGAAGCCCCGGGGCTTCGCTGCTCCATCCGCTGGACTGTGGGGCTTGGAAGGGGGTGGGAAGAGCGGCAGGGCTAGCGGTGGCTGGCGATGGCAGGCTGGTTCGCCTCCTCCTCCTCCAACAGGCAACAGCACTGCCGGATCCAGTTGTAGACTCGAGTATAAGCCGAGGCGGCTTTTTTCAGCCCAAAAAGTGGGCTGAAAAACTCGGCTTATACTCGAGTATATACGGTACCAATAGACAAATGGGAGTGTGGTTCTTATGGGAAATTGGTTTATAAGAAGTGTGGAGTCTGAGAAATGAGCTAGTATAGTATGTTAAGTATTACAAATTCTCATCATGGCCAGTATTTTGAATTGCATACAGGCTAGGAATGTTTCTGGTGTATTAGCTTTCTGTGAGTTGAACATTTCTGCTTTTGTGTTTTGGGAAGGAGTATAAATATCTTCAGCTGTGGGAAAGATCATTCTCACTTCTGATATTATATCAGATATTGCACTTTTTCATGGAGCTTTGAGAATCGGGAAATTTAATTGCATTAGTGGAATATTTCATAGAGTTTATCTGATGTTGTAGTGATTATGATAAACCAGGACTGGCAACATCTGGGTTCCTATTTCCCTTTAGCTCACCAATTGTAGATAACACACTACTTCAAAAGCTGAAAGGAAAGGAAATGGGAGGTTGGATTTACCATCTTCACACTTAGAAGCTACTGGAGGAAAAGTATAAGGAAGGCATGCATTTACTCCACCCCTGCTGCATGTAACAATTCCTAGGTCTAAAGGGGACAATAAAGTCAATCAGTGAGAAGGCCAGTTGGCTTTATTATTAAGAGAAAAAAAAAATTTTTTAAATCGGTGCTTCTGAATGTGTTGGGTGGATTTAAAAAAAAACCAGCAATAGAGCAGCTTTTTATTAAGTAAAATTGGAAATGAATTTTTAGTAGAGTACTTGAAGTCAATACAAGCCAAACTGAGTAACTACAAAATTACGAGCTGGAAAAAATAGTAAGCAGAAAAATACCAGATTTTAGATTTATAAAAGCATGCAATCTCTTTAAAAATATGTAGATCTACTCGGTTGGTATTCCTCAGCTATTAGGAGTTTGCTGTATTTAGTGGCATGTAGTAGTGGTTTGAAAGACTCCCATCAAATTACGCCAGGAGCATACAGCCTTAGGGATCATTCTGTATCCTAGCCTTCACTTGAAAATATACTTTTAAAATGATTTGCTTTTACTCCTTAGATTTGAAACAGATTGTTCTTAATGGGAGAAAAAGAAATAATTCCCTCTGTTCATATTTGAAATAGGAGCTTCCTGGAGTGCTTGGCTTGAATCTAGCATATATAGATCTTTCTTGGATATAATTGTGAACTTCAGTTTATTTGGTAACTTTTTCAGTTGGCTGCAGCCTATATTTTTGTCTGTGTTTTCTGAATCAGAGTAGATTGTTTAGTCCTGTACATTATCCCAGTATCTTTATTTTGAAATTTGTGATAAAGTATTCAGATACAATTTTAGCTTTATTCTAAGTATCACTTAAAGGACAACTCTGTGTATGTCAGAGAGAGAAATCCTTGCCATCTCAAAGTGCAGAGCTATTACGTTCAGGATCATCAAAGTACAAATTGTTTCTAAAGGTCATCAAGCTTCGAATTCCTTCGAATTCAAAGAAACGTCCAGAGAAGTATGTAATGTGCAACTATTACCTGCTTTGCGAATGGTTGGCCATCTCAATTGAACAATATTTTTGTAAGCAACTATGTCATTCTGTCATATGATGAAAGTGAACGTGCCTCATTACTTGCAGCCGAGGAAAACAAGCTGCTGCTTCTTGTTGAAGAGCAGCAGAGCTTGCTGACAATTTCTTTTCGGTTGTGGCAAAAGAGGATGTCTGAAGCAGTTTTTGTTGCCTAGTTTATTTTAAATAGCATTTTACCATCAAAACTATTCATGCCTGTACATACATCAACTTAGAATTTCCACAGTAATAGCCCTGCATTATGCATATGTGCTGCTTTGGTATTTACATGCCATGTCATGCCTCTCCCTGCAACCATGGAATCTTTGTAATTTTTTATGTGGATCTACGCTGTGACTTTCTTGCTTGTAGAATTATGTAAGCTGGTTGCATGGCTGTTTAAATTCATTTTTCTTCTATGAAGATTATAGAAGAGTAGTTTTTTCCTGTGGGTCTATGATAAGGACCAGTCAGTATGTGCAGGGTTATCTTTTCATACCAACAGCTGGACAATCTGTGGCTCTTGGTTTTTTGGTAGTGTGGGGTGGACCCTGAGAGGAAGTCTTTGAGAAAGAACTTGGATTAGGGTGGGGAAAGTATGGCCCTCCTAATATTGCTGAACTTTAACTAAGCAACCCTTTTAATTGGATGTGATGGTTGGGGCTAAGGAGAGCTATTCCTCCATAGTAATTGCAGCAAGTAACTTGCTATCCTTCAGATATTTTGCTCTTCCTTTCCCACTGCTTGTATCTTACACAGGTGAGGGATTGTTTACCTTTTGTGCTAAAAACCACAAGTCTATTTTCTGCCTTGCGTGTTGTTGGTTTTCAGATTTTTAATTTGAGATAACATGAAATGTCCCTAGCCTCCAGATGTTTAAGACGAGAATTCATTTATAATGAGTTCTATCTCTGCAAGCATCTTTCTGGTATCAGGATGGGAAGGAAATAGTCTGTGGCCCAGCAGCACTTTCTAATTTTAATAGTCTAATAGCACTTGATACAGAGATGGATTGCTCCCAGTTCGGCCCGGGTCAGCCGAACTGGTAGTGGAAATCAGGCCTGGGTCGCAGAACTGGCAGCAACCCAGGCCTGCCACTGGGCCACTGCCCTTTTGGTTTTTAGTGACTGTCCGTGTGCAGTTCACTGTAAATTGTTCTGTGCATGCGCAAAAAACAATTTACATTGAACAGTGCATACAGCACGCGTCTGGTGTGCGCGTGGGTTGCAAATTGGTAGTAAAACCGGCAGCAACCCACTCCTGATTTGATAGTGGCATCAAAAGTTAGAACAGATGCCATATTTCTTGTTTCAAGCAGGGGATGCCTTCATCCTGCACAACCCAGATTAATTCATAGCTGAAAGCTGTGGGAAGTATCAGAACCTCCTGTTGCTCCACTTGCTGTACTGCTCTATGGGGCCTGCTGAGATACCCCCAAGAAAAGCTGATGACAATACTTTTCCTTTTTCAAAAGTAGCTTGGCTACCTATTTTTTTCAAGAGAAGAATGAGAGCTAATGTGAATCTCATCAAGTATCTCTGTTAAAAATAGATAGGCAGATTGGAACTTTCCGTGGAAAATATAACTAAAAATAGTCTTAAAATAGTTTTAAAATAAAATCAAGAAATTGTAATATTATTTCAGTGTTCTGAAAACCTCTGTTGCTTTGGCTAGCTAAGTTTGATTTTGACCCATTCTGAATTTCTTTTTAAAAATAGTTTTCTTCTGAATCAAAGTAGTAAAATTGATAATTCCAAATTTTAACTCCTTGGGTGTACTAAAAATAATGCAAAAAAACAAATATACTGTATTCTTGAAGATGGCTGTTAATGTCTGAACTATCTCCAGAACTACAAATACAAGGCCCACGCTTAGAACTATTGGATGTGTAACAAGATCAACAGAGTCTTTGGTGCGAATCATAACATAAAATGTATGTTATAGTTGAAGCGGTGCATGAGATTTTAGATATAACTGTAGACTAGAAGAATTCATCCCTAGAAGGGAAGCAATTACTATTAGAATTTCTCTTCACATCTTTTTGGTCACTGGTCAAAAAAAAAAAAAACACTTAATGGAGGCTTCCCTGAATTCACATGGTTTCTCCTATTGCTCACCAAAATTATGCACCCAGGCACTCTGGATATGTGGAACAGGCAGAAAAGCTCCAGCTGACTATTATTTCCAGTTTCAATTCTTCCTCAAAATGAATACCTTGCAATTCTCAAAAGTCACATTCATATAGTGTAACTTAGATTCCATTACTTCCAGTTCCAGTACAGTTAAGTGGCTATAGTTATGCAGAGCAGGTGAATGGAATAAAAATCACAAAATAGCTATCGTCTTTCTGTTGCAAACCTCAAATTCCTAAAAATTGGTATCATTTTCCCTCCTACTTCATATAAGAAGTGTATAAATGTTTAAATCAGATAAATCATTTACATTCATATACAGAGATGAGCTTTGAATTCACACTGCTGTACAGAATTTATATGTTGCAGCAGATTAACAATGAAAGAATTGATAACCGACATGAGCAAACATGATTCCTTAGATTGTTCCCCTTGACCACTTTCTACCCGTATCTTTTGCAAATATTTTTGGATTTTCAAGTTACAAGCAGCAAATTAAAAGCATGAATTCTTAAGAAAATGCCTAGCTGCCTTAAAATTGCAAAATATTGATTACTATTCGTGTAATAAAATTCTTCACTGTAACAGCTTTTCACTTCTATAATAATTGTTTTTGAATATTTCCCTAGAACAATAGCCATGAACTAGTTTTGGGAAAAATATAAATGACTGCCAACAAATTCCAGAATGTAGAGTATTGCACCCGGTGGCTTGCAAAATCAGAGGCTGTTGGTTGAAGATTGCAGTCCAAGTTGGACCTGCTGACTACTACTCATCGACAGCTGGGCTGTAAACTGAGATTCTAATTTATGTCCAAAAGGGGGAGGATGCAGGCAAGGCGTCTCAATTACAAGATCTCATGGCAACAAGTATGAGCTGAGTGTCCTCAAAATAGCCACAGGGTGGCTATATAACAAGAAATTCTGTGGGGAAAGCATCAGTCCTCCACAGATCTTCACCACGTATTGTACTGTCAAAAAACCCCTGAAAGGAACAGAAAATCATCACTGGGTTCTTCTTCACCTTTTCTTTGCAAGATTTTGGGAGGAGATACTCCTTTGGATCTCAAGACATTATTGTAGTTTTGCACCTCATCTTTGTGAGGTAGCTCTTCTACTTTCTAAATCATTTCATTTTCATCACTTCGTCTGTCTGTTGGGCTTCCTTTGCCCTCTGTGATCATGAAATACTACTGCCCAAGCTCACTTCCTAGGTACAGGCGATATGCAAGGCGCCTCAAGACTGTGCATTTCCCCAATGATGTTCTCTTCCAGGACCACATTCGACAGGGTGACTTGGAACAAGTAGGACGTTTCATTCGGGCCAGGAAAGTCTCCTTGGATACCATCTATCCCTCTGGTACGTGTAAGACCGATTGGAGGGTGGCTGAGTAGGAAGCTGTTTGATCCCAGTGGAAAATATGGGTTGAATGTTAGGCTGCATTTTCAGTGTGATTTAAGGAAACAAAAGGTTTTCCTTCCTGTCTCTCAGTTGCCATATAGCCCACATTATTTTAATGGAATCACCCAAGAGTGGTATAAGCCTAAAATATTATAACTTCTTATAGTACTCTCATCAACTTATTTCCTTTATGTAGATAGTAATTTGCTTCAATATAAATGAACAAACCAGGATGGGCAATAAAATAGAGGACATGCTTCTCAGAAATACTTCGAAGGCTTATGCTTAACTCTAAGTTTGAAGTAGTTTGATGTCTTTGAGGCATTAACTCTGATTATTATCTCAGTGCATGGAAATCTATGCAAGAAAAAATTGCAAGAGAAAAGATGTGAGAAGCATAGAAATGATGACAATTACAGGTTGCAAAATCCCAAGTAAAATTATGGCAGGATGACCTTAATCTTTCTGAAAGACATTGCTTAGTCTTGTCTTCCTAGTTTGGTACATTTCAGATTTTGTTGGGACTGTAACTTTCAGAATTTCCCAATGGGCTTTGACCATGATAAGAATACTATGGGCTGCAGCCCTAATTCACATAGAAGGTGCCAAATTGGAAATAATTGGTTTAGGTTATTTTAGCCCAGCATTGTAGGACTATAGGAGTCTCTTTGGGGATCATTTTGCTGTTAAGGAGACTGGCTTTCGTTGACCTTTTGTTAATCAAATAATTTTCAAAGAAGCTTAGAAAACTTACTCAGGAATCTTGATTGAACTTCTACTTCCTTTTTTGCCTAAAGTGAATAATCTTAAAAAAACATCAACAGATCTATGTGGGTGCAAGTTAACTGAACAGTTTTAGTTATCTTTCTTTACTTGAAAGATTTTTCTTATGCTAAAATAAAAATGTGATAGGATCCCCCTCAGTTTATAGTGCCCCTCTCTGTCAGACTAGAGTTTTGATATATCATCTTTTCCAATTAGGAATGGCTGCCATCCATGAAGCTGTGCTTGCTGGGAACCTCGAATGCGTCAAGCTTTTGATAAAATACGGCGCTGACATAAATCAGACAGATGATGAGGGCTGGACACCTCTGCATATGGCCTGTAGTGATGGCTATGCTGACATTGCAAGGTCAGAGATGCTAGATTGTTTACCTCATTCCCCCTTAGCCAGCTATGCCACGCTCTCAATAAACAAGAATTATATGGCCAAGGAAAACAAGAAGGGGAAAGTGATTGCACTGCTTAATTTCTGGGTAGGGAACTTTGAAGTGACAAGAAAGAAGTACCTGCTGGCTTATTCCAAAAGATGGATGAATCCTCTCTTATCTCACAGTGCTCTCATCCTGACACCAGCAGTGCTTATACCATAGTATTTATTGGCAGATTAACTCTGGTATTGCCAAAATGCCAAGCAAAAAATAAATAAATGGAACCCTTTTATTTTATATAAAAAGTGGTTGTTTTTATGGAAAGAAAAAAATATTTTGATTCACTTCATAACATCACAAAGCCCTCTATATCGCTTTAAATATAATGTATGAGAAGTTGGTACATGTCAGTTGGACAATGCATGTGGGGAAACCAATTTATTTGATTCCGGCTGCAACTCTTGATAGCAGAAATAGCTCTAGGCTTTTGTGTACCACTGTATTCTCCAGGTGTGAATAGTATAATGGGGTGAACCTTTCTTAAAGAAATTTGAGAATAAAGATGATTGAAATTGCAAATTCTTATTGCAATTATTAAAAATGACTAAAAGACATCTAAACCATATTATACAGTGAACTACTTAAATTGACTGAATATTTTTAAACAGAAGTAGGTCAATCCAGACTCTTTCAATCTCTGCTGCATTTCATGACTTTCTCTTTTCTGATCTTCCAGGTACCTTATCTCTCTTGGGGCCCAGTGTGATGCCACCAACAATGAGGGAGATAAGCCATCTGACCTTATTGACCCAGAATACAAAGATCTTGTGGAGCTCTTCCAAGCAGCCCATGTAAACTAAAACTATCTCTTTTCCATGTGAAATCCAGTTTCTATGGCAGACAGCATAATCTGTTGTACAAAGGGGGAAACTAGCAAAGTTGCTCCTATGAAGTTGGTAAGGGAGTGTAAGATCTCCTAAAAGAGGCCATACTATAGCTGCAATAGGTATACTGTATATGAGACTGACTACTTGGGGATTTCTCAGAGATATACTTGAGATAGTCCATCCAAAAAGAAATGCAACATTCTTTATGGTGGTTCATTGTCCAATTCATTAGATGACATATACTGGTTCTGATGGGTGTGACTGTGTAGGTAGTTTACATATACTGTATGTTTGTGATCTGGATTGGACCAGACACCTCACCTCACCACACAATCCTCACAAAATAACTATGAAAATATCTACCTTCAAAATGTAGGTAGATATTTATGTACTTTATGTACATATGGATTATTCTAATCTAAAACATAATGTATAATGTCCTATTTTTAATGTGTTGCCGATTCTAGATTTGCTTTTATACTGTATTTTTTGATTCCAAAACAGCTTTTTATTTTTTCAATAAAGGAATTCCCAAAACCTGGAGTATTTTTCATTCTTCTCTTCTCACATTAATGGTAGCCAAGCTTTTGTTGAATTATTTTATTTTGATTATGATGCAATAAAACTCTTCTCGTAGAATCAAAATCCACATGAGAAGAAGAGCATTTTGTTTTGGAATAAGCAAATCCCAGTGTCCAAAGCAACATGGCTTGTCTAAAAATCAAAACAAAAAATGAAAATGAAACTTCATCCAAGCTTGAATTGTATGGATTCTACTGCAGTTAAACCTCGGGACCTGGCTGTATTATCTGAAAAAGGCATTTTTACATTGCATCCAGTTAACTCTAAACTTCATTGAAATTATGCTACTTGGATATTTTTATAGCATTAACGATATGTAATATGCTGTAAGAAGTTACCTTTTCAATGGGAGGAGGGTAAATAATGCAAGAAGTCACGTAAAACCTGTATGCAGGGATCATGATGTAATGTAACAGCTTAAGAGAAGGTGGATGGTTTATGCCATTCTAATAGATTTTATATATTCCTTTCTGCAACTACTGAGCATCAGGTAACTCTTGAAGCTAATGCATTGTATGTGAAATATCATCTAGCGTAAAGGTCTGAGAGTTCTATTCTCAATAGAGGGTTTGAAGCCCATAAAAATATATATAGCTGCCCATGTCTGAAGAATCCCAAATAGGATAAAACTGATCATATGGTGCCTGCGTTTTTTTTTAAATATTTTTTTTTATTTTTAAGACAAAAACAAAACAACACATCCAAAAACCCTTCCTCAATTTAGTCAAGCATGTCGTTTGGTTACAAGCTTTTGTGCTTCCGTTTTTACATAACTAAATACATCGCTATCATTGAGCATTATGTGTTCAGGTTACCATTAATATTCCTTCATTTCAAACAAACCTTATTTCCTTAAAACCTTAATTATCTATTAAGTAACAATAAATCTTTATAAAATTATAAAATCACCTATCTGTATCTATTGGCCTTACAAGAAATAAAATAAAAAATTTCCATCGACTCATATTGTACATTACTTTCAATTAACCACAATGTCACCAATCATCCATAGAGTATACAATACTTATAGTGTGACATATTCAACTCCAGTAATAATTTTATATTATTAATCCAAGTAGTTATTGAATATTTCAATTCATGTATGTATCAATTATTCATTACATCATTAGTCCATTTAACATACAAAAATCTTTTCAGTATAACATGATCACTACTTACAATTATACATAACGTTCAAAGGATCTGGGATAAGTAGATAGTGTTGTTGATGGTGTTAAAGGTATTGCAAGCTGTTCAAGTAAAACTGCCTTTTGTAGTTGACTGATGATGATTTTGTCAATGCCAATGATATTCAAGTATTATAATTGATTCACAAAATGAAATCATAGCTGCCAGTTTTTTACCTCATATTGGTCTTCATGCACATCAAAGTTTCCCCAAACCTAGGATGCTGTAATCAATGAGTATATGTGAGGATCTAAACAGTGTGGCCTTTTGCAATTGACAGATGGAAATTTGATCAACACGCAAATTTTCTAGGTGTCATCCAAGATTTAGTATGGTACCCCATGTGCCAATATCCACTGAGATCGCTACATTTATGCCATAATCTTTTGATTTTCAGATCTTGATACTTTGCGATCTTCAATTTGTGAAATCATAGTTGGTTCTTTAGCTGATGTTGACTTTCATTCACAGACTTATTTCCAAGAACCTAGGATGTTGTAACAAATTGGCACATTATATGAGTAGATCCAAGCAAAATGGCCTTTTGTAATCGCTGGATGGAAATTCTGTCCATATGTAGATTTTTGAAGTGTTGTCCAAGCCTTTTGGTATGGCACCCACCAATAATGACTGGGATCACCATGGCCAGTTTATGTCATAATTTTTTCAACTTTAATTTTCAGATTTTGATACTTTGTGATCTCCAATTTGTGAAATCACAGCTGCCAGGTCTTAAGTTGGTATTGGCGTTCATTCTCATTGAGTTCTTCCCAAGAACCTAGGACAGTGATGGTTAACCTTTTTTGGATCACGTACCGGGGGGATCATGCGCGGGTAGCGCAGGGGGGTTGTGTGTGGGTGTGCTGCACCCATAATGCTATGCACATGCACACACCCTGCTTTTGGTATGTTTTTCACCCTTCCCAGGCTCCAGAGACTTTCTAGGACCCTGGGAGAGCAAAAACAGCTGCCTCTGCCCACTGGAGGTCCTCACTATGCATTAGATTCCTGCACTTTGAATCAATTGATTTATTTTTTAAAAAAATTCTGGTCTTGA
This sequence comes from Thamnophis elegans, assembly GCF_009769535.1. Taxonomy (NCBI): domain Eukaryota; kingdom Metazoa; phylum Chordata; class Lepidosauria; order Squamata; family Natricidae; genus Thamnophis; species Thamnophis elegans. The sequence continues at coordinate 48,965,658 of NC_045542.1, read as the reverse complement.
TTCCATTAGTTTAAATAGCTTGCTTTTGAGCAGCCAAAATCAAGCATTCAGTCCCTTTTTGAAAGTTCCAATTGTAAGCCATTGTCAGATTTTATTTTTATCCACTTTTCTTTTGATCTTTTGTAGAAATTAGCCACGTAATGCTTTCCCTTACCAAGCATTCTAGTTGGGTTTTTATTACATTTTTTCAATGTTCATGTTATGTATCCTATATATTTAATAAATTGTGATTTTTACCTTACATCAGTGCTTCTTCTTGGCTGCCTTTTACATAGTCAGCCAATGCACACTATTTTTTCTTCAACTTTGACCTGAAGTAAACCTTTGCCTCCATTTCTGCAGGGCAAGTATAATCTATTAACATCTCTACAGGAATCTAATGCATAGTGAATAGTCATAGGTTTTCTTGTTTTTTGGTCCAAACTGTCCAATTCAGCTTGTGTTCATTTAAATAATTCATGTCGTGTATCATATTGCAGGTATGGCCCAAGAGCTGATGGTATTTCCACTGTTCAAATTCGTTTTAGCAATTTTAACATTACTACTATTATTATTATATATATTTATAGAGTATATCACAGAAGTGAGTACCCCCATCACATTTTGTAAATATTTAAGCATATATTTTCATGTGACAACACTGAAGCAATAACTCTTCAGACCTAAACCCTGTTGAGCATCTGTGGGTCATCCTGAAACGGAAGGTGGAGGTGTGCAAGGTCTCTAACATCCACAAGCTCCGTGATGTCATCATGGAAGAGTGGAAGAAGACTCCAGTGGCAACCTGTGAATCTCTGGTGAACTTTATGCCCAAGAGGGTTACGGCAATGCTGGAAAATAATGGTGGCCACATAAAATATTGACACTTTGGTCCCCATTTGGACATTATCACTTAGGGGTGTACTCACTTTTGTTGCCAGCAGTTTAGACATTAATGGCTCTGTGTTGCGTTATTTTGAGGGGACAGCACATTTACACTGTTATAAAAGCTGTATACTCACTACTTTACATTGTAGCCAAGTGTCATTTCTTCATTGTTGTCACATGAAAAGATATACTTAAATATTTATAAAAATTTTCCCCAACACAACCTTGAATTGGGCTGAAAGAGTATTATGTACACGTGGACAGTCGTTTCTCATCCTCCTGATACCTTAGTCAGCACTAAGATTGGTCACCTACCCAGAAATCCGACCGAAGCCAGCAGCCAACTATTTTTACATCGCACCTTATCTGCACCCATAAACTCCTCTAGGGACAAGCTGAAAAGATGAGACACCTTAACACCTGGAAGGCTTCCTTGTTCCAAATGGCCCTAGTGAATTGATGATCCGCCTTGGGGGCCTATGTCTGGCCAAGTCCTCCTCCCCGCAACCCCAACCCCCCGCCCTCCTCGGTTTGCCTCTGGGCGCTACTTAAGGCAAAACCCTCTTCCCCAAAGCTCCCTCCCTCCTTCCCCACCGACTCCCCATATTCAAGACCCGCTCTTCTTCCCCAGAGCTTGCCTCGGACTCCCGTTTCCATGGCAACCTTTCCCCGCGCCCTGCCCCGCCAATCCGTTTCCATGGAAATTCTCTCCCGCGGCTACGCGGGGCAGGGGCTCTCCGGACCCACTCGCCCTCAGTGCGCACGCGCAGCCCCGGCCTAGGCGCTCTCTTCCGCCCGGGCCTGGCAGCAGCGAGCGGAGTCAGGGCCGGGATCTCCCCGGGCCCAGGTGAAGGAGTTGGGAGGGTGGGGACCAAAAAAAGGGGGGGAGGGGAAGGCAAGGAAGGGCGCTGACCGCCTTGTCCTCGGTGCCCACCCGGTTGCAGTGCTGAACTGACCCTCGCACAGGTACTCGCTGGTGGGTCAGTGGGCCTAGCGCCGGGCCAGCTCCCGATCGGACTGGCAGTTCGTAGTAGGCGGCGGGGAGAAGGAAGAAAGTGGGACTCCAGATCCTCCTTTCTTTTCCCTTCTGGGTAGTGGCTGGCATCCCATTGCCAAGGCTAGATCTTTTCTCCGGGGTCCGGTGGGCGAAGCTAAGGATGCAGAGATAAGAGAGCAGCAGAACTCCTGCATTGGGGGGGTTCTCCTATGGGGATGATGATGATTATGGGAGGATCTGGGAGTCTTGGGGTCTTTGCACGATTTAGGGGTTTGGGTGGTAGTGTAATACGGTCGATGTGATCAAACAATGCCTGAAATGCCTCTGGTCTGCAAAGCAAAGCAATTCCTGAAATCCAGCCTGCCTTAGGATGACAGGGCTGAGCTCGGATTTTATCCCTTCTCGGTTACTAAAGTAATTTGCTCCCTCATGTGTAGCTAATGGGACACCATCCTTAGTCAGCTCAGCCTTTGTTCTATCTATCCTTTGTCTTTTTTGTTTTAGTGTCACCAACCTATCCTTCTAATACCTAGCCAGGGCTGGGCAAGAGGCAGCCATGACAAGGTGAGAAAGATAAAAATTGAATTTGTACGGGTACCGAATATGTTGGTAGAATATATTATTACTTCTTTAGGACTTTTTAGTCAGCTGTTCTTTCTTGGTGAAGGCAGGCAAATGGTTGAGCTAGAGGTGTTCTGTGTAACTTATCTGATGATGATGGATAATTGTTTGGATCTTGGATTGATTATTAACTTGGATTTGGAAATCCTGTATTCCCGCAGCACATTGAAAATGGCAAAGTGACATGTAACCGACAGAGTCAAGAAAAAAAATGTGTGGCTTATACTGGTATTTTTCCCTTTGGAAAGACCTGAGTGGTGTTAACTTTTGGAACCTAATGCTTGAATTACAATTCCAAGCAATCCAGACCGTTGGCCATAGGGATTGAGGGGAATTGTAATCAGATTTGGGGGAAAGTGGCTGAAGTTAACAATGTCCTGCTTTTTAAATTTTGCCAAAGATCAGAATTTTGTCGCCTATCTCCTTTTTTTCTAGCTCCCCTGTTTCCAGAGTAGTTTACAATGGCAAGAGAAACAGCAGTCCTCGCTCCCCAAGCAACAGCAGTGAGATCTTCACTCCTGCACATGAGGAGAATGTGCGCTTCATCTATGAAGGTGCAGAGTGGGAAGTATTTGCTGCATTTCCGCCAGATCATGGCATATTATGCCACCTTCTATCATGTATATTACTTATGTACCCATACCATTTAACAAGCATTGGTGACATTTTCCCCCATATCTGTTTTTTTTAAACATAGGTATGAGTAAGTGGCGAAAAAGTACTGAAAACGAGAGTCTTTAAAAGTCAAAAACTTTATACATGGCTCTAATGTTTGGGATTGATAGACCAACATTGTAAGTTCTGTATAGTGGGTCATCTAATTGCAAAAAGTATGCTTTCTTTGTTTTTTAAACATTTCTTGTAGCATAGAATCACTGTTAGTGTTTAGGTGGCTGATTCAGTCAGAATGAGCTTCCTTAGTCTGCATGTGAAATATTTTCTTATCTTAATATTCTGCTTTTCTGCAGCATGGCAATCTGTGGAGCGGGATCTCCGCAGTCAAATGGCAGGTGGTGAAAGAGTTCTTGTAGAGGAATATGTGGAGAAGGTACCAAATCCCAGTTTGAAGGGTGAGTTTCATACTGTCAGATATTTTCTTATGACAAACTTATTGACATCCAGTGTAAATTACACATTTCTTTTATGTGAGTATACATTTGAAGATAATTCAGAAGTTTCAATGTGTTCTTCAAGTTCATTGCTTATAATATATATTTTCAGTACTTTGTCATATTAATTAGCTTCTATTTACGGGGTTTAATTTTGTGTGTTCTAGCTGTCTTTCAGGTGTCCAGATAGTTCAAATTCATGATACTTTGGCATCTATTTTTTTCAGTTTCAGTTAGCCCCTTTTCTTCCATGAATTGTATGCTCTGTATCCCTTCAACTACATCCAGCTCAAAGTTCTAGTAATTAACATTACTAGCATTAGCATCAGTAGTGAGGCAAAATAACAAATGGCTGCATAACACAACATCTTTTATATAATTGGTCCTAGACTTTGACATTTCCTTCTGTCTTAACTTTGGACTTTGGCACATGGTGAAAACTATTGTTCACAATGAAATTAATATGTCTGTTGCTGGTCATTGATCATAGTTTCATTTTATATAATCTAGTAGCTGGTCTTACTATTAGCTGGGTTGGGTGCCTTAGTAATAGAATGGTGGAATTGAATGTTTTTAAAAAATAAGTTATATTTGGGGGAACACTTCTGTGGAAATATGCTTATGCAAAAATTAGATATTCTTTAGGATCTTAAAATCAATGTATTGAAAACGAGATATTGGTATTTCTAGCAATAAATAGACTGTAAGCTCCTAGACAAAATATACTCTTTACAGAATTTGGAGATTGCCAGTTTACCTTTCCTTTTGGCAAGGTCCTGCTAACTTCCATTAAAAATTTATTCATGTATTGTGGTAGTTTTCAATATTTTTCACCATCAGCAAAATACTGCACCAAGTTTCCAGGGAAATGGAGAGAACTCTGTTTAAAAATATACACTATAATAGCATAGTGTCTCTTGTTAGGTCAAGAAAATTCTACCTAGGAATCATAATCTAAACTGTGCAGCTAGAAAATCTCTAACATAAAAGGGAGCAAGATTAAATGCATTGTTTTTCAAATGCATATTTGAATTTATGTAATTCAATATTATGTAATTAATAGACTTTAGAATTAATGGCTATTAATCATAAGCAAGAACAAATAACTGTAGCTGGCTTGGAGGTTTTAGTTTAAACTCCTGTACAAAATAGAAAGTTAGACTTGATGGTCGAAGTAGTAGTATCTAATATCCCGGTATTATGATTCTAGTCCAACATTTGATTTATAGTAATGATCAAATGAATGCATTTAGGAAATTCAGAGGTAAAGGATAAAGAATGGAATTTTTCCATATATAAACTTTTACTGGCTCTGAATATTCTTTGTTCTTGCTTATGGTTAAGAGCCTTTAATTCTAACCTCTATGAATTTGATGATTGCATAAATTCAGATATACATTTTAAAGACACTGCATTTAACCTTGCTCTGTTTTATGTTAGAGATTTTCTAGTTGCATGGTTTAGGTTATGATTCCTAGGTAGAATTTTCAGCTCTTTAGAAATATATTTGGTTGCATTGTTGTGAAGATAGCTATGGATTCTTATACTGTATAGAACATATAGTGGAGCATACACATATTTTAATTAGATGTCTCAGTTATCTATAGCCCAAAACAGAATTTAAAGTATTATTAATTAGGTGATGGTATGGAATCCACCGTAGCAATGTTGTTCTTGCTAAAGTCAGTAGGAATATTGAAGAAAATAACATGGGGAATCTGGAATGTTATCCTAAATTTTCTTTTATTTTTTTGACAGCATTCAAGCCTGTTGACTTGAGCGACCTAAAGCGACGGAACACACAGGACTCTAAGAAATCCTAAAGTGACTTGGGCTGGCCCAGCCCCAATGCTGGCATGTGGCCACTGGTACATGAATTTGATAACTTTGTGTTGGTTTCCTCCTTAGGTCTGGATTGTGCCTGGGGCTGGCTCTGAATTTCCTAGGAAGGATTGGCTTTCTGCCTCTTCTTCTCAGCATTCCCTGGCCTGGGCTGCCTGTCTTCATTCTAGAATTGAGCCCAGGAGTTCCTTTTCCTTAGTAAATGACATTTTAATCTGACAATAGCCAAGTGGCTGGCATGTGTCCTGTCTGTCTACATGTGAAATAAGACAGAAGCATTGGGAAACACCAGACCTAGACTCTCCCTAAAGTCCTCTCCAAACCCAGCTCTTCTTAGGGAAAAGCTGAGAGGCTGATGGGAAAGAAGCAGCTGTGGTTATGTAGTCTACTCTGCCAATACAAACCAGGAGATTTTAGACTGCTAATACTTGAGCTTTTGGTCTGAAGAATGGAACAGTATTGCTCAGCCCGTTGGTACAGTGATGATGAAGAAGAACTGAAAAATAGAAGCGTCAAGCCCAGGACAGTTTCCCAAGTGCAAACTTTTTGTGATTCAACTGTATCTGGATAAATCTGACTGGTCTCCCTTACCACGTGCTGAAAAGATGCACCAGATTCTGTGGTTTTTACACCTTGACTAGCAGCCCCAGCTGGGGGGGGGGAGGTGGCATTTCTGAGCTAGCCCCAGAGCCCAGCCCCCGTGCCCCAGCAGGGCTGGGGTCAGCCTTAGTGTGTGCTGTTCACAAGCAAGTGGCAGAAGTACCCATGCTTGTGTCTAGCCCAGGCATTGGTGTTGGGGACCCTACCTAAAATAGGTAGGCAAGGGCATGGTGGCTGTTTCTTTCCCTTTGTTATGTCCCCCTTTGAATTGTGTCTGTCTTTAAGGGGTGTTGTAAATAAAACTGGTTAGTCATTTTGACCTTCTGTTGTGTGACCTTATCTTGCATTCTAGTTGCATTCTTATAGTGGAAGTCACTTAGTTATCTACTACTATATTCTTTTCTGTGACCAATAATCAGCTTCTCCTGACCTAGTATCGCCTTTCTTGGAAAAAGGTGAATATCTATTTTTTTTCTAGTTACTGTAGTTTTAATATTTCGATTAGTCTTCTTAATCATTATTTTGTGTTGGCCCTGGCCAATGGCACACAAAGTGACTATTAACTTGTTTTTTAACTAACCAGATCACCCTAGCCTTTTTTGTTGCATCTTTGGTTCTGATATGGCATACCCCTGAAAGAATATTAAACATCTTTGCTCAAACTTCCATAGCTTTGGATAAAGGAACTTAGCAAATCCCTGTTTTGCAAGAAGAGTCTTCAGAAGTGTTTCCTGATGTTTCCAAATTGGAAGCAACTTTATTCTGTTCTGTTCATTTCATGTTTTGCATACCTGAGGATAATGTTTATATCCTGAAGTGAAAAAGCGAGATTATTGAGAATCAAATGCTTATAGGTGCTAATGTGAGGCAAAGGCTGTTACATAGAGACTATATTTCAGCAATGGGGTACTTCGTGCCTTTTGAATATGAAGAGTTTAGTACAGGTAGTCTTTGTTTAGTAATAGCAATTGGGAGTGGCAGTTATGTCAATGTGGTCATAAAGGGTGACATCACGTGACTGCACCAATTTATGACAGCAGTTGTGACGTTCAGGTTGCTGTCATTAAATTATGCATGGCCATTAATTGCATATGATTGTGATTTGTGACTGCCTGAACGGCTTCCCCATTGACTTTGCTTGTCAGAATCTGGCAGTGAAGGTTACAAATAGTGATCACAGGACTCTGGGACACTGCAACCATCATAATTGTGAACTGAGTGTCAAATGCCCGAACCATCATGGCGTGACTGCAGGGACGTTGCAGTGGCTGCAACTACGAGGACCAGTCATCTCATTTAATGCTGTGGTAACTTTGAAAGGTCTCCGAACAAGGGATCATTAAGCAAAGACTACCTGTATTGTACTATCTGAGTGTTCAAATTGTGGGATCCCAGCTGGCATCTTCAGAGAGTGAACTGTGTACAAATACTGTGGATTAAAATCATACATGCTTTGCAGAAAAATAGTGCAAACACATGCATAAGTTTTTGAGGAGACATTTTTTTAAAGCCTTGACAGTTCCAAGTCAATATATTATTGTCCTACATGGAAGAGTGTATAACCTCAATTCGGGGGACTTTTTGTTTTACTGATAATAGTAAAAAAATTCCTTTGTCCCCAAACTTAATCAGATTACTAGAATAAGAATGGAACTCTCACTTGTTTACAATAGTATAGATTTTTTCTGCTCACCTCATTTTCCTGTCGGTATCTTCCTAGGAAGTTTGACATTTTATTTGGTTTACTTATGCCTTTTATATTTGCTTTAGTTGGGCAATAATTGCTGTAGTCAAATAACAACGTAATAGGATGGATGAGAAACCTGAATATATTTCAGCAAACAATGAATCTTACATATAAAAGCAGCCTGAAGAATTCTAGATTAGAATGTGATACAGACATTTGAAAACATGAATTTTGGATCATTAGATGAACATTTTTCAACTGATCTCAATAGTAAACATAATCTCAATAGGCCCTTGAAAATCAATTGAGGTAAAGGCTTTCCACTACAGGAGAATTCTGTGGTGATTGTCATGTGCCTTCTTCCATCTTTCTTCACAGATCCTGTAGACCAGGGGTCTCCAAACCTTGGCAACTTTAAGACTTGTGGACTTCAACTCCCAGAGTTCCCCAGCCAGCAAATCTGGCTCAGCTGTTCCTCAGGCTTCTGAGCTGTTCCTCAGCCAGCAAAACAAATCTGACTGAGGAATTCTGGGAGTTGAAGTCCACAAGTCTTAAAGTTGCCAAGGTTGGAGACAGCTGCTTTAAACAGGATAGTTGGCATTAAGGGCTTTGGTGAAACGAGAGCTGCTCAGCAGACTTCCAGAATGATTTTCGTATGCTCTCCTCTGCCTTCAAGGGAGTCCTTTCCCAGGACATCATATGATCATTTATCTGAAGTAAAATGTACATCTTACATTGAATACAAACTGAATCTTCCAAGAGTAGACCTGCATGTATTATGCCATATTATATGGTAGCCTCTCGTTTGAATCATTTTATATATGGAGTAGACTAGAATGGTGCCATGTTTGGGAAGTTCTTCAAAATTTAGGTTAAATCACAATGGTGAAAAATCTAAAATCACACCAAAAAAGCTCTTGATTTTTCATCATAAGTGTTAGTTACGTGAATGGGTTCTGAATCTCAGTCTGATGAGCGAGGTGGAATTTAACGAAGGACTTGTATTCTATGAACATAACACATAAGACATTTGCATTTTTTAAAAAAACTTAATGTTCAGAGGTAGTTGTACAACAGAGAAGGAAGACGGCCTCAAAGGACTATAAACAATAGATATTTAAAAGCATTGGTCCATGGGAGGAATCTAGACTGAAGATTTTAAAAGATTAGGGTTACTTAGGAACTTCTAATGTTCGCTTTCTGGACATTGAGTTCTGTAGTTTTTAACTGCTTGATTGATCTTTGATTTTATGATTTATTTTTTTAAAAAAGATTACATTCCCTTTCCTCCCTAACAAAAGGGCTCAGATTTCTCACATGGAATAACTTGATCCTGGATTACAGATTACAATCTGACTAGAAATGCAGTTGCAGACAATTCAGTGTATGTTTACTAGGGTAACAGTGTTTAAGAAGAGTCATATTTTCAGTGACTGAACAATGTTGGCCCTGCCCAATTAATTTATTTTCAACATAAGCCCACATATCAACAATGAACTCTTGAACGCTTTCTCCTTCAGATTATTTAGGCTTCCTCTTTCATTTAAGCATCTTGAATGTTCATTAACTTTTCTCAGACCCTCAACTCCTGGACGCAAGTGAGCCAGTGAGATGCATAATAAGGCTCCAACGCTTTCTCTCTTTTTTTCCTGTTTATACTGTGTTAGAGGAACAAGAGCCCTTAGCCCTTATAAACAGTGTACTTCCATTCAAGCATCTTTAGCAATCTCTAGCTGGCTATTCTGCCACAGGCTACAAGTGAAATTGCAACTAATTTCCCACATCTCCCTATTGCAGAACTTTTGTTTCATATTCTTTCAACCATTCATGTTACCTGCTATTACATAGCTGTACGGCTAGTAAAGATATGTACATCTACTATCTCCCTGTATTTAATTAAATTTCTACTAAGGCTAAAATTACATACATTTGGGAATTTAAAATATAAGAAAGATATTTTATTGCAAGTTTGCAGATGAGGAAAATGTTACTAGACAGGGATTAAAGTCCGCTGAGTTTTTAAATAATATTTTACCGTAGCATTTTGATACTAAAATGTATTGTATGGGTTGTCTTTAAGTGTAGAAAAAATAGAGGGAGGACGTTTGGTGGCGTGGTTAAGGCATCAGAATAGAAACTGGGAGACTTGAGTTCCAGTCTGCCATAGGCTAGAGGCTAATTGGGCAACCTAAAGCCAGCCACTCTCTAGGATAGTGGCCTCCGACCTTTTGGGCACCAGGGACCTGTTCCGTGGAGGGAGTTTTTTCCATGGACAGGAGGGGGTGTGGTTTCGTGTGCTGCCTGCACTTTGTGGATAGGGCTTCACTTGTTTGTACGGCCCAGTTTCTTGCATGCCATGGACTGATGGTGGTCCACAAACCGGGGGTTGGACACCCCTGTTCTAGGAAGCAGGAAATGGCAAACCACTTCCAAAACTTAAAGAAAATTGCAGGGAAAAATGTAGGGAATGAAAAAAAAAATGAAGAAACTGCAAAGGAAAAAAGAATCAGTCTGCAACCCATTCTGTACATTCATGGCCCACATAAATATAAAAATAAAATTAGGGTAAAGCAGATACATAGAGTTAACCCACCCTATTTTGTAACACACACCAAAAAGATAATGCCTCCTATGGCTGTTGTGGGAAAGGGGTTTGAACAAAATTTCAGAAGCTATGCTATGCTATATATGTTTCCTATTTTTTTAAATATAACAAGTCAAAGTGAGCAAGAAAGAAACCCAACAGTGCTTGATTGAACTTTATCTGCATCTTTTAGGTTTCAGCAATGGGAAATCATCCAACTTGACCTGGTTACAAGTGCTTTTTATTTCAAACTATCTAACAAATTTACTCCAGAAAGCCACAAGTGGCCCGCTTCCATTAGAGTTACTAACAATTGGAAATCTTAACTTGATCGCTGTTGGGTTTGTCACAGGCATTTTAATAGCACACATGAGACTGATTCTACCTCTGAGCCTGAACAAAAACAAGTTGAGCTTTCATATGGAGCACTTATACACCTACCAGGTCTTTCCTAATAGGTCGTGTTCCACCTTAAGCCACTTCAAACATTAATAACATGTTACAGAAATATAATAGAGAGTCTAGGAAGAAAGAGTGATTGTGCTTTAAAAGGATATATAAACAATGTTGGCCTATGATTTTTCATATCAAGATCCCAAATCCTCTCCTTTAGTTAAGCCAAGATTTTATTAAGGCCTAAAGCAGATAGTGCTGAGAAGGTAATACTGTAATATTCCAAATATTCATTAGTCTTTGGTTGGAAGTGAACCTACCCAGCAAGATGAGAACTAAGGTAGTTCCCCACTAGACTGGCTTCAGCCAATGAAAAAGGTGAAGTTCTTACTGATCCTTGCAAACTCCCCCCCCCCCCCTTCAATCTTTGTCAATGTAATACAGAATATACCAGGCAGGATAGTAACTAAAATGCAGCTCCCTTGCCATCTCTGTCCCAATGGTCCTCTCATCCAAATTTAGATCATAGATGAGTGGGATCTAATTTTGGACTTCCTGGGGTTTAGCAGCAGCTGCATGACAAGGTAAAATTAATAAAGCAGGCAGGGAGAAAATGGAACAGAAAAGGGCAGAAGGTCTAAAGTGTCTGATCTCAGATGTCACGTTAATAGCAAAATGCATATTTTCACAGAATGTGTCCTGATACTTCTCAGAGGAAAAAAAACACCATATAAAAACATGTGCTGTGCTACTGTGCATTCCAGCGTTCTGGATTGTTCTGAGCCCCAAAAGGTACGTTCTGCACATACTTTCATCCTACCATTATCTTTTTGAAGGGTACAGGAAGTACACATAAAATTGTGCTGGTGACCAATTAATTGGCCACTTCCCAGTTATTTTTTAAAAACAGCCAGATAGCTCAGTTAGCCTGATGGATGCCTACAGAGGTATTCATAGACAATAGATGGATTGCTCCCAGTTTGGCCCGGTTCAGCCCAACTGGTAGTGGAATTCAGGCCTGGGTCGCAGAACCGGCAACAACCCAGGCCTGCCACGCCCACAGACCGGTTCCCTTGCCGCCACTGGGTAACCGCCATTTTGGTTTTTTGTGACTGCGCGTGCACCGTTCACTGTAAATTGTTCTGCGCATGCATGAAGAACAGTTTACAGTGAATAGTGCAGGCACGCGCAGAGCATATCAGGCGTGCGTGGGGGTTGCAAGCCAGTAGTAAAACAGGCAGCAACCCACCTCTGAGTCACCCCATTTATTGAGAATAAATTTAGACCCCACCCCACCCCCATACTGTCTCATAGCATGCATGCATAGGACCATGGAGGTCATCCTAATAGCTCTAGCAAGTCTTTGAAAGGCGTGTTTTCTACATGATGTGATAGCACAATCCTGTGAGGGAGCATAAAATGCCTTCTTGATATATGGGGCAATGGAGGGAGTGTAGGATTTAAAGGCTACCTCTATTAATATACTCAGATCTGTTTTCCTCCTTTGACCCTGAGGGCTTAATGCCATCTCAAGTTAAACTTGCTGGAGATGTTATTCCTCTTTTTACTTTGCCAAAACTAAACCCAGTTACCTCTGAATCTTTAAAAGCCTTCCCAGTTTCCCAATATGAACTGCATAGTTTGACTGTTTTCTCCCATGCGTTTTAGCCATCCAAACTTTTATAGTGCACTGATTTTCAATTTTGACAAAACAAGTGAAAAGCTTTTTAAAAAAAATACTTTATGCATAAGAGATTTTTACCCAAATGACACATATTTCGGCATTTCTATTTTGCATATTGCCTTGTTGGTAATATTAATCAATTGACTTGATATCCTGTCTTCTTACAGGAAATACTTCTTTTTTTAAAAAAGTGTGTCTTTTTTTCTTTTAAAGGATGTGGAAAATGGAAAAAGAATGAAATTAAGAAAATAAACAAATGCTACTGAAAAAGGAAGTAAGTTATTCAAACAAGGAGGAGTAGACTTGTTTGACATATGTTTAGGAATCTAAAAGGTGTTTTTAGGGAAAAATGTTATGATACAGGATATAGTCAAATAAAGGAGGGATAATCCAAAAGATGTGGATTTGGTGTGCATTGAGGTATTGGGCCTGTCTATTGGCAAGAAGGGTAAGCTCACAACAGCCATTAAGTAGCAATCGTACACAGGAGAAGTCTTAGTTTTCTCAACAGAAACATTTTGTGGCCCAAATAATATTAAACACAGTGTGCTTGCAAGGCTTGGGAACAGAGGTACAATCAGATCTTTGAGAACAATGGGATCATTTGTGTCCTCAAAATAGTACAAAGTTGTCCAGTATTTCAAATGATTAAAGTACTGTGAAGAAACCCATAATAATAAAAATAAAACAAGTGGATTGTAGTTTCTACTTAATTATGTGGAAAATTTACAGAGAAGCAAATATATGCCTGGTAGTTAGTGGAATACTTAGTTGTAATGAATTGTCAGAAAAATCATGTTCCTTTAATTAGGAAGAGTTAAGTGTAGTATCCCACACCCATTTTAGAATACATAGTGAGAAAAATTCTCCATGCTAGCTGCCTTTTATCTATCCCTTGTCTCTCTTAAATGCTGATCTCCAAAATATATTCAATCTGTGATAAACATCCTATTCAATCCTCTCATGTTTTTCACTTAATTCCTGTAGAAAGTTAACTTTGAAAGAATATTTTTTGTGTATCCAGATATAAACGGGGGAATTATACTACCCTTCCCTAATTTCTTGATATTTATACTACAGTCTCCAGTCAATATGGCTATTGACATACATTTCTGGAGGATAGCTGTTTTAACAGTCTGGCTGTAAGCTTGATAGGACTCTCAATTAAAATGTCCTCTGAAAGTATTTTCTGGTAGCATTTTGAGTGAAGGTTGCTTGATGTATAAAATAGATCCAGAAAGAGTTGTTTATTATATTGAGAGATGTAAGGGAAGCAAAGTTGAAAAACTGGAAAAGGAAGAATGCAATGAAGAATGTTTTTCCATCTATGGATCAGCAGTCAAGGTCATGTCGCAGCAGGATGGATTAATGATAGCTAGGAGGAGACAAAGGCCAAAATGTATATTCCACTTTAAGGTCTTTTTAAAAAGTACCAACCAAAATGTGATCTGATGCAACTTTAAACCATGGATTTGGGAGGCCCTTCCAAAAGATTGCATTGTAGGGCATGCAAAACCTTGGCTAGATCAATTCTCGAATACAGATCATCTGCCTGGAATCTGCATTGAATATCGGATATTAATACAATTGAGAGAGGCCAGAGGTATTTCACGAGAAGAGTACTCCACTCCTCTACTCACAACCGAATACCCCATGCCACTAGGCTTGAAATTTTGGGCTTGGAAAACTTAGAACTATGCCGCCTATGGTCTGACCTAAGCACAGTACACAAAATTATCTGCTACAATGTCCTACCTGTCAATGACTACTTCAGCTTCAACCACAATAATACATGAGCAAACAATAGATACAAACTCAAGGTAAACCACTCCAAACTCGATTGCAGAAAATACGACTTCAGCAACAGAGTGGTCAACACCTGGAATGTACTACCTGACTCTGTTGTTACATTCTCAAACCCCCATAATTTTAATCTAAGACTGTTCTACTGTTGACCTCACCCCATTCCTAAGAGGTCTGTAAGGGACATGCATAAGCGCACTAGCATGCCTACCATCCCTGTCCTACTGTCTCCATTTATTCGTACCCATTTACTGTGTTCATATTTATGTTTCTACTTATACCTGTTATCTTTTACATGTTTGACAAACTAAAATAAATGAAATAAATAAAAAGGTTCTCCTTCAAAAATGTAAAGCTATCCCCCTCTTCCTTTTTCATCTTTGGTAGAGTTCAGTTTGCTGAAATTAAAATACTGTAAAGTTGGTTCCTATCACTTGACAAGAATGAAAGAAGAGTTAGTTTGTTGGATTAAAAATGGGATGCAGTGGAGTTTTCCCCTTCTGTCCCATGTTCTATGCTTCAGTTGTAAAATATTTTGAATGTTACCTGATATATTCCCCTTTTAACCAGAAGATGGTGATGTTGATACAAACTAAACAATAATAGCCCGCTAAGGTTAATTTTTATTTGGAAATAATTGAATTACTAAATAAGAAGCATTCAAACGAACACAAATTATGCCAAACCGTGTCAAGCTGTTGGCCTGTCAGCTCAGTATTCTGTCCCAGACACTCCCATGTGTATAAATGAAATAGGCAGCTGAGAGTCCAGGGAGTTACTTCCAACTCTTATAAAAGTTAGGGGTTATTTGAAAACGAAGGTACTTAAAAAAAAAAACCTAAAGTGGATAGCTTGTGGCAAGGAAACACATAAACTAATATCCCAGGTGCATAGTTTACTTTAGAGCTACATCTAGACTGGTTATTTGCCGATCATTAAATTGTGGATAATGCACTGGCTTAGCATTCAAAACCAAATACCGGTAGGCCAAATCACTCTGGATCTGGGGTGGGTGGGTGTTGATGACTTCTGAATTTGATTCTCAACTTCAGTAATTTTGTGTATTGGTTTCTTCAACACTGAACATTCCTGATCATGGTTTATTATCATGGGAAGATAACATTGATCCAGGACTGCCTCAATTCTTCCTCCATAATTACTATAACGATGCACAGCAGTCCTGGTCTGTACACATTTTCCACCAATGGAGAATGTTGGATACTTGCTTCAACTACAGTGGTTTCCACCAAGGTCCTCTGTTCTGGCAGGGACAGAGGTTTAATCTCATTGGTTGAAGGGTCTGACAGCTCCCTATAAAAGGGCTGCTGTCAGACTCAACCTTCGCTGGATTGTTCTTACTTGTTGTACTTTAATAAGGAGCTGTTGTTGCCTTTAGTCTAGTGTGCCTTTCCATTACCCGATATAACACTGGCGATGAGGGTGGGATTGGAAGGCAACTAGGCGAACCAAAAAGAGCATAGCAATCCAACAAGTACATCCAGCACGGAGCTCAGCGTGGCTTCGAGCAGCCATTTTTGAGCGGCAAACTAAAAATGCCCTCAGAACACAAAATGGCCATGCACGCCCCACCAACTCCGTATGACCCAGTCATCGAGCAGTGGGACTCGTATATGCTACAGTTTGACTGCTTCCTCGAGGCCAACGACCTTATGGGCCTTTATGAAAGCCGCAAGAAGAACATGTTCCTCGGATACTGTGGCCGGGAAGTGTTTGAAACAGCGAAAGACCTCTCTGAATCAACGCTGCTACAATCAGTTGTTTGGTCTGTGCTCCAGCAGACGCTGAGGACCCACTAAGCCCCCAAGCTGTCCAAGCACGTTCACCGGCACGAATGTAATATTTGGAACCAAAAGGAGGGTGAATCGATCAACGAGTACATTACGGCGCTACAAAAAGCTGCAGCATACTGCAAGTTCAGTGAGCTAGACGAACTTATTCTTGACTGCATTATATGCGGTGTGCAGGACATTAATTTACAGAGGAGGTTACTCGCTAAATCTCACTTCATTCTACAAATTGTCTTGGACGAAGCTGGCGCGCAAATTCAAACCGCGTCTCCCGGCTTGCGCTAGCTGCGGAGGAGACCATGCAAGATCGGCTTGCCATTTCCTTGATGCTACCTGCCATTGCTGCGAGCAAAAGGGGCACATCACCCAGGTGTGCCGGAGCGAACTCCCTGCTACTACCTGGCAGCCAAGAAACGCACCAAACCGCCAGCAGAGGTCCAACCAAGGGGCCTGGCAGAAGCCACCACGGTGTTCAGAGGGCGACACTACAGTCACCTACCACACCTCAATCAGCCAAGTCCACATCAGGCGGCCAAAAAAGCTGAAGGTCACAGTCCTCATCGAGGACTCTCCATGTGAAATGGAGATCGACACTGGGTCATCACTGACCATCATGCCATGATCTACCCTCAAGCAGGCTATCCCTAGTCTGAAGAAACAACATCTACGCACCCCTGACATCTGCCTTCGTGATTACCAGGGGAACCGGGTCCCCATCATGGGCCAAGGCACCTTCCAAGAGAAATTCAAGCCTTTCAGCAGCCAACTCCCAGTGACGGTGGTCAGCGGCAACCTGCAGAGCCTTCTGGGGCTTTACTGGTTCGAATCTCTGGATCTAGAAGTGACCGGTATCAACAACTTAAAAGGTGAAAGCACCGAAGCCATCTTTAAGGAGTTCGAGGATGTCTTTGGCATTGGTCTGGGTAAATATGTGCGGACTCCAATCTCCTTTAATTTGAACCCTAATATAGCCCCCATAAGGCTAAAACCCAGGAGAGTACCTTTTGCTCTCCAGCCCAAAATTGATAGGGAAATTGACAAGCTCGTATGCCAGGGAATCCTAGAGCTGGTTGATCACGCATGCTGGGAGACCCCTATAGTGACACCTGTCAAATCTGACGGGTCTGTCCGCATCTGTGCGGACTACAAATGCACAATAAAGCATTGCAACAAAGCGCTTACCCTGTACCCATTGTACAGCATCTACTACATTCCTTAGGCCCAAGAAAATTTTTCGCTAAATTGGACATGGTGCAGGTATACTAACAATTGCCAGTAGATGGCACTATGGCGGAGGACCAAACCATTGTGATGCACAGGGATGCATTCAAATGTCACTGCCTGCAATTCGGTGTTAATATCGTCCCAGGACTGTTCCAAAGGTCATGGAATGGCTTTTGCAGGGCATTTCAGGAGTCGTCCCCTATTTCGATGACATCTTGGAATCGGCTGCAAATGAGGTGCAACTTTTCAAACGTTTGTGAACAGTTTTGACTAGAATTAGAGACAAAGGCCTCCTTCTCAAAAAAGAAAAATGCCAAATTAACGTGCCAAGGGTTGAATTCTTAGGGTACCTAATCGACGGTTCTGGGATTCACCCGACCACCCAAAAAATTCAAGCAATCCAGGATGCCCATACACCTCACAATCAAACCAACCTGCAGGGGTTCCTCGGGCTCCTTAACTTC
This sequence comes from Thamnophis elegans, assembly GCF_009769535.1. NCBI lineage: Eukaryota > Metazoa > Chordata > Lepidosauria > Squamata > Natricidae > Thamnophis > Thamnophis elegans. Next base: position 48,947,975 of record NC_045542.1, on the reverse strand, counting down.
TACAGCATTCTTTCTTAAACAGAAAGCGTTCTCCTGGCAAAGAACGCGAAGTGGTCCTGGGGATGAGCTGAAGCTGCCGCATTTGCTGCGGTAAAAAGACTCCTGTCGGCAGACACTTTTCTAGTACAATACAGCCAGACCCTGCCGTTGGTGCTGACCTGCGACGCTTCTTCGTTTGGCGTTGGCGCCGTCCTCAGCCACCGCATGCCAAATGGAACCGAGGCTCCCATAGCCTTTTACTCTAGGACCTTGTCCACTGCCGAGCGGAATTACAGCCAGCTAGACCATGAGGCTTTGGCTGCCATGGCCGGAGTAAAAAGTTTCCATGAGTACCTATATGGCCGTGATTTCAAACTAATTACGGACCACAAGCTGCTACTGGGTTTGCTGGCTGTGGACTGACATACCCCAGTGTCATTATCACCGCAGATGACCAGATGGACCAACTTCCTAGCTGCCTACTCCTACCATCTCATCCACTGACCAGGCGCCACTTTGGGGCATGCCAACGCTTTGAGCTGCTGCATGCTGCCTGAACTTCTTGCTGACCCTACCCCTGAGATGCCAGTCCTCCTCATTGACTGCCTTGAGACTGGTCCTGTCTCATCCAGTGACGTTGCCCGTCACTCTGCAAAGGACTCCACCATCAAACAGATTTTGAACTGGGTGTGGAGGGGGTGACCCAAGGGGCCTGTTGGGGCTGATTTCAAAATGTTTTTTAGCAAATGTGATGAGTTATCTGTTGTAAATGGCTGTTTACTGTGGGGGGACCGGGTAGTTGTTCCGACCCAAACTGCACATTGCAGTATTAGAGGCTTTACACATAGGGCATCCTGGAATTGTCAGAATGAAGTCTTTGGCTAAGAGTTACATGTGGTGGCCTAACATGGACACGGAGATCAAAGAATGGATGACTACCTGCACACCGTGCCAGGAGTCAAGACCAGCTCCCCCAGAGGCGCCCACTAAGTGGGAGCGTCCTCAAGCACCGTGGTCTAGAGTGCACATTGACTTTGCTGGCCCAGTTCATGGCCAGACATTCCTCATAGTTGTGGACGCCTACTTGAAATGGCTAGAGGTAGTCCTGATGACCTCCACTACAGCAGAAGGTACTACAGAGACTTTTCTCCACGCATAGCTTGCCCGACATCTTGGTGTCTGACAACGGGCTCCAATTCATGGCCATGCAATTTGAGACCTTCCTAGCAGCTCAGGGAATCAGGCATGTCCTGGTCGCACCATTCCATCCGGCCTCCAATGGTCAGGCAGAGAGAATGGTGAGATCTGCAAAAGAGGCCCTCGCTAGGATGGGCCCAGGAGATTGGCAAACACGGGTTGACCACTATTTGCTAATTCAGCACATCACACCCAGTGCCACTACAGGGAGAAGCCCCTCCGAGCTTCTCATGGGTCGCCGGCTAAGGTCCCACTTACACCGGCTACACCCAAACTATTCTGCCACATCGCCCCCTGACTCCACAAGCAAGATTTGGAATTTTAGCGTAGGGGACTCGGTATATGCCCACAACTATTCCGGGGGAACTCTGTGGATTCCTGCCACAGTGATAGGCATCACCGGGCCTCGCTCTTATCTTGTAGAGCCCGAGGACGGTCGGAATTGGAGGATGCACATTGACCAACTCCGTGGCCGCATCTCCAACTCCACTCTTAGACAACCAGAGGTAACTCCTGCACAGTTAGCCAAACGGAGCAAACACTCACTCCTTCCACAGGCAGCTCAAGCCCAAGAGTACCGGGAAACTTATCTGGTTATGTTGCAGGCCCTCAGCGAGCTCCGAGCGAACCAGCTCTAGAAGCTCCAGCCGCGGCCTGTGAAAGTTTCCAGGAACTTCCACCAAGCGGAGTTGCGGAGCAAACAGGTCCGTCCAACCTGTCCAAAGAACACCCTCCAACTGAACTGCGCAGGGCTGGCAGAGCTACCCCAAAGCCCACCTACCTGCATGACTACATAACGAGTAGGATTGTTCCATCCAAGAGGGGAGGGGTGTTAGATACTTGCTTCAACTACAGTGGTTTCCACCAAGGTCCTCTGTTCCGGCGGGAACAGAGGTTTAATCTCATTGGTCAAAGGGTCTGACAGCTCCTATAAAAGGGCTACTGTTCTTACTTGTTGTACTTTAATAAGGAGTTGTTGTTGCCTTTAGCCTTGTGTGCCTTTCCATTACCTGATCTAACAGAGAACTCTACTGATAGAGCTATTTACAAGTCAAGAAAATGCACACCATTTCATCAGTATTGAATCTGGGATATGTCGGCTTTTGATGTCACCTTCCTTTACCAATTACAGGGAATTTTTGTTCATTGTCCCATTATTCCCTCCAATATCTGGTATTGGTTCCCAATATTTATTCTATTGTACTCACATGAGTCTTCCAGTAGTCAGAGATTATCTTCAGTGTTGTTGATTACTTTTCTGTGGAAACCGTCTGTCTCAAAACTGAGGACAAATGCTTCATCCCAAGTAATCCAGTTTCTAGATAATTACTCTCTTTTTGGTGCAATTATTAGAAGCTTCCTGAAGTCTTCAACTTTTATTCCCACAAGACCAAATCTTTCTATCACTTGGCTACGAATCGTTTCTCTTGTTCTGTCAATCAGGTTCTATCATTTCTTCTATCTCAGATGATTGAGTACTTCTGGCTGCTATGTCTAAGGTTTTCTGGCTGCTATGTCTATCATTCTTAATCCTATTGTTGGACCTTCAGTTTTGTTGCATACAGTAATGTGAAAGTTTGTATTGTTGTTGCACATGCTGCATGGCAGTTTAATGGACTGTCTCAGTAGTATTGCCTCAGGTTTTGACTAAAACTTGTGAACTGATGACTTCCTGCATCTTTTTGCCCTGAAGACAGCAATGGTGGTGGCAGGCACATCAAGGCATCAAACTGCCCTTTACACATTGACACTACAATGCTTGAAAATTACTGGCACTTACAAAAAGGAAGCTCTTTCACAAGTCTGCAAAATTCAGGGTTCTTCCTCAGGTCTTGAGCGATGGGCTTCCTTCCTATCCTCATAACAGGAGGAAAGTGGGAAAATGCTGTCTCTAGGATGGTCCATCTTATTTATTTATTTTATTTATTTATTTTGTCAAACATGTACGAAATAACAGGTGTAAGTATAAACATGGATATGAATGAAAGAACTGAATTCAAATAAGTGGGGACAGTAGGACAGGGACAGTAGGCACGCTGGTGCGCTTATGCAAACCCCCTTACAGACCTCTTAGGAGTGGGGTGAGGCCCACAGTAGACAGTTTAAGGTTGAAGCTGTAAGGGTTTGAGGAAGTAACAACAGAGTCAGGTACTTTGAAGGCAAGGCCAGCAAATTTGCTGCTCTCACTTGATAAGAGAGGGGACAGCAGTTTTTGCTCCTGCTGTGGAAGGAATGAGGAGCAGGGAACAAAATCTGTCCCTTCTCTGCTCTCTTTCTCTCCCTGCAGCCCCCACCAACAGTACAAGATCCCTCGTCGCCTTCTTGCATGGCATTCTCCACCTTTAACACTCATGCTTCCTGGACAACATCAGCACCCAAGTAACCATTAGAATAACCACTAACACCATTAGAGTTAAGAGAACCTGCTGATTCTGGACATTTCTGTTTTCTCTTGGTACATCTTCCATAACAGCTGTTCATAAGAGCCACTTGCTATAACTACTGACTGAGAATCCTCTCTCCACTCTCAAAAATTATCTTGGCTGATGCATAGACTGCTTTTTGTGAGGTGTAGTGGAAAATGCTGTTAACAGGACCGTTAGCAATTACAATTTGAAGGAGAATCAGTATCATCAGGGGCCTGTTTGCTAAGATGTTTAAGCTTTATGTGCTATATTTAAAAATATAAGACTAAGCTGGCCGTGATGTTCGGGGGAATATTTCAAGTTACTTGATAGTACCTGGCATTGGTTATTCTTGGCAATGTGGCTCATTGGTCTGACTCAGTTCTGGTGACACACTTGGCCAAAGTTCACTGATTAAAAAAAAAGTCAGCTTCACATTAAGTGGTTGTGATTCAGGTTTTTTTTTTTAAAAAAAAAACCTGTAATAGATGTCATATCCTTGGATATATGCCCTACACCTACACTAAAGGATCTGGTAATTTCAGTAGGGACACAGATGGGGTCTGTGATGGTTTAAACTGTGTTGCTTGTAACAGAGTTAGAATTATTTGGTTTAGCTACTTGGGTCAATCTTGGGATTGAATCTTCACTGTTGTGTGAACAAATGTCATGGCATCCCTTCCTACACATACAAACTGTAATGATGAGATAATCATAGAAGCAATTTTTGTCTAGGGCCAACAAACCTGTATGATCTAATGCAGACTGAATCAGAGAGAGGGGAGAAAAGGTAAAAAGGGGAAAAATCAGATTTGTATTCATTGAAAGGCAAATGCATTGTAATAAAAGTGAGCTCAGTAATGCTAAAACTACCGGCTAGCAAAATGGGCAATATATAAAAACAAACAAACAAACAAACAAACAAAAACCACACACACACACAAACAAGCAAACAAAACACAGAAACAAACAAATACTAAAATAATCTATCTGCTTTGGAGATATTCTAAAACTTTTTTCCCTTCCTATAGGAGACAATTAACTATCTTTAAGAGTTAAAATAATGATAGAAAACATTGTCTCTGTGGGGTTAGAAGCAGTTTGGTGTGTTCATCGGTACTTTTTAACCAATGGTAAAATAATAGGAAATGAGCCAAGTACATACCTCCTTCACTTTCTTCTTAGACTGCTTTAATAATCTTTAATGTTCTTTAAAAAGAATCACCTAAGATCAGAAAAGAAAATCAGGACCTTCTCTAACTTATCAAGCAGAATTTATCCTGACTCCACCATCAATTACTTATATCAGAGGATGCCCATAAAAGGAATAATACGGTTAAATGTGGGTCTAACCAGTAAATCAGCTTTGAAAAAAATCTGGTGGGTTTTTTTTTTTTTTTTGGGTGGAGCGCTATTGTAGTGTAATCGAGTTACAGTAGATGTGGGATCAGGCAATCCAGGTTGACCACAGGTTCAATGGATAACTTTGGGTTAGTCACATATTGTCTTCGCATAGCCTACTTTGCAGAATTGTTGCTGCAGAGGTACAATTAAGGAGACTCCTGTATTTGTCACATTAGGGGGAAAAGATCAGTTCTTGGAGACTTCATAGGTACATCCATGTACTTTTATTGACAGCATTACTGGACCGCCATTGCCTTTTTCTGTTTTTTGTTTCAGTTTTCCAGAGTAGCCTATAATTCTGGTATCCCAAGAAATGTTACTGAAGAAGTAGCCAAGCCGGACAAGTTCCAAAGAACAGACAAGGGATTTTCACCACTACCAATCATGATAGCCAACTGTTTTTGAGTCAAGAGAACATTGTGCCAGCATGAAATTGGTTGCTTTCATGGCCAGCCCTCTTTTGCCTCCATTGTGTCTGTTCCAAGTTCTTGTTGGACAGCATTGATCTCATTATGGGTGGGTAATGTGTGATAGGAAAAGCTCCTTTTTGTGCCCATGTCTTTGCTGCCCTTTATCATCAGCTGGTAAGAAACGCAACCATCAATCATGACACTACAGCAGAAATGGGGTAAATCTGAGTTCAGGACCCTTACAATCTTCTGTTGACAGTTTTGTATATAGAGCCAAGGTGGCGCAGTGGTTAAATGCAGCACTGCAGGCTACTGCTAGATCAGCAGTTCAGCGGTTCAAATCTCACCGGCTCAGGGTTGACTCAGCCTTCCATCCTTCCGAGGTGGGTAAAATGAGGACCCAGATTGTTGGGGGCAATATGCTGACTCTCTGTAAACCGCTTAGAGAGGGCTGAAAGCCCTATGAAGCGGTATATAAGTCTACTGCTATTGCTATATAACTCCCCCCCTGCCCCTTCTGTCGTTGCATAAGTTAAATAAAGTATAGGAAAAGAATAAGAATCACAAAGGTATTCTAGGCATGGGTTTTTGGGAAAGAGCATTGGCTCCCCCCACCTTTCTTCTGCCAATTGAGCCCACACAATACTTGCTGATAGTGCAGTGGTTAGAATAGCAATAGCACTTAGACATGTACCATTTCACAGTGCTTTTTATGGGCCTCTCTAAGTGGTTTACAGAGTCAGCATATTGCCCCCAACAATCTGGGTCCTCAGTGCAGTATTGCAGGCTAATTCTGCTGAGTGCAGACTTGCCATCATTTCTGTGGTTTGCATCTCACTGGCTCAAGGTTGACTCATCCTTCCATCCTTCCGAGGTTGGTAAAATGATGACCCAGATTGTTGGGGAAAATGTATGCTGATTCTGTAAAGCACTTAGAGAGGGCTGTGAAGCACTATGAAGCGGTATATAAGTCTAAATGCTATTGCTATTGATATCATCACTCCACTTTGTTTTAGCTGTTCTTTGTGGACACTTTTTATCTGCATGCTGGCTGGGGAATTCTGTGAGTTGAAGTCCACACATCTAGAAGCAAGTAAGGTTGGGAAACATTGTTCTAAATCCTCTGTGTTATGTTCAGGATATAAAAGGTGAAGGGGCAGTCCCAGCGTTTCACAATTACAGTGTTTTCCTGTTCATGTTACAAAGCTGCTAAAGTGAGTGTTGCTAGAGGTCCACTGCTCTTGGCTCAAATCCAATAAATGATGAGCAAAGTGGCATCTGGGCTGATAGAACCCTGTGCCTCTATCCTCCTGATACAGTCAGCAAGTACTTTCTCCCTACTATTAGTCAAGAGACTTCTGCTCCAAACGAATGGCAAAATATTACCCTAATTGTGGTGCAACTGAGAACAACTTATTCCATGTGCCAGAGAAGAGAAAAGGACCTCATCAGGGCAATGACACCGAACAAAAATATGGCTGGGCTATGTCGGTGTCCTAGTTGGTGCTGGCAGGCTCAGAGAAAAAGCAGGGGAGGCAGAATATAATAAGTAATGACACCGGTTCAAATTCTTGTTGAGACACAAAACCTAAGGTCATCTTTGGCATTAATCTCATTGCCGTTTCATTTACCACATAGAATTGTTTGGAATATCAGTGATAATATACAGTAGTATTGTTTCCAGATATTTCATCCTAAATCCTTTACAGGAAGAATACAGTATATTTTTGTAAGGCAAATAAAAATGGCCTTCCTGGAAAACAGTTTCTGATTAAGAGCTCAGTGTACTATCTATTTTAATTTCACACCTCACAATGGGCCGTGGTTAAATTAAGGGTGATTCGTTGAATAATTCAGATAGCTAGGTTCAAATATTTGTGACTTGGGAAATACTGTATGACAAAACAAAGCAAACACACAACAACTTAAGGACAGGATCACATTTTATTGTAATCACCCACAGTGGATTTATGTTGATAGGAGAAGTGTATATAAATTGCTCATAACCTCAGCTTAGGTCTTTGAGTACAGGTGGTCCTCAACTTATAACCACAATTGAGTCTGAAATTTCTGTTGCTGACAGTTGGTAAATGAATTTTCCCCATTTTATGACCTTTCTTGCCATAGTTGTTAAATGAATCATTGCCGTTATTAAGTTAGTAACATGGTTGTAAAGTGAATCTGGCTTCCCCATTGACTCTGCTTGTCAGAATATTGCAAAAGATGATTGCATGACCCCGGGACACTGTGACCCTCATAAATATGAGCCAGTTGCCAAATGTCTGAATGTTGATCACGTGGCGTGAAAAACAGCCATAGATCATTTTTTTCAGTGTTGTTATATCTCTAAATGGTCACTGTTAGAATATAATCTTAACAGTTGGGTTGGCAATATCGAAATCATGTAACAATGTTGTATCTGTTTCTTTAAATCATACTGTAAAATGTGATTGGTTGCTGTTTTCCTCAATCGGCCATAAGAGGGAGCCAGAATTACTGTTAGCTCTCTGTTCGTTAGATGCTGGGCTGATCTGATCTGAGTGCCGTGAGCTATTGTAAGTTTTGCAACCGCTAGCAAACTTTGAGTTCTGAACTGATTATATGATTATGGACTATGTTATTTGGATTATCCCTTAACTGAAAGACATTGATGACTGACTGTCTTATCCATGTATGACTTGGGCTGTTTGATGGACTCTGATACCTCTATTTCCACGAAGAAAATGGAAAAAAATGCTTTAAAAAGTGGGGAAAAAGCTTCCAATGATCACGTGGCTCACAGCTGAACCACGCGATCCTCAGAAGCTTTTTTTTTTACTGCTGGTTTGCAGAACAAACGACAATCCTCCCTACCAGCTCGCACGAACCGGTGCAAACCGGTAGCATTTCACCCCTGAAATAAGGTAGAAATATTATTTGAAATTACATATCAAACTAATTAATGACAAGCAGAACGTTAGAAGGAATACTTCTGGATTGCTTTCTGTGTCACAACATTTTGTAAATTAGGTGTTTCCAAACCTAAAAATGTTGCAAGTCCAAACGGGAATATCAACAGATCCTTTAAGCATAAATACTGCCACTGAACTATGGTAGGCAAATATTTTCCCTTTAAGATGGAAAATTATAAAGAGAATGTTCAATTTTATATACCGACTGATCCAAAGTATAAATCCTAGCTTCCATCCAAATGTTCTATGTAATAGTTTTTTTAATTAAGCCTGAAATCTAGTTTCCCATAGCATAGATAGTCCTCGACTTACAACAGTTCATTTAGTGACAGGTGGAAGTTACAACGGCACTGGAAAAAGTGACTTATGATTGTTTTTCACACTTAGGAAAAAGTGTTGCAGCACCCCCATGGTCATGTGATCACAATTCAGATGCTTGGCGACTGACTCATATTTATAACGGTTGAAGTGACCTGGGATCACGTGATTGTCTTTTGTGACCTGACAAGTAAAGTCAATGGCGAAGCCAGAATCACTTTACACCTTGTCACTAGCTTAACAACTGCAGTGATTCACTTAACAAATGTGGCAAGAAAGGTCATATAGTGGAGCAAAACTTACTTAACAACTGTCTCACTTAGCAACAAAAATGTTGGGCTCAATTGTGGTTGTCGGAGTCTAATAGATTACATTTACCTCAGCCAACGAAGTATTGAAGTTGTTTTATTTTACAGGAAGCCCGTATTAGATGTTTTGAAGGGAGCCTGTAATCTTGTGTGTATGTTCCAGCATAACTCTGGAATACCTTGAGAATTTCAACCAAACTTGGTATACAGATGGCTTACTCTCTGGAAACAAATTGTTACTCTCTGGTAACACATCCCTAACACCGCTTGGGTGTGTGTTCTGTTAAGATACAGCCTGTTGTGCCTTGAAATGGCTTCTACTGTGGAGAGAAGCTGTGGAGTTGCCATGATAACGGCTTCATAGTACTCCACAAGGGGGCTCCCTCTGGTAAGGAGGGAAATCTAACATTAGAAATTGCGGCGATTGAACAAATATGCTAATATGAGAACCAGACCCTGCAACAAACGCAACTTGCCCCCAGTTTTACATCAACCATCCAACTAAAGACACCAACAACCATACAAACAAGATTAGCAACTTCTTTACTTATTCTTTCTCTAAAGTGAGATATGACATCATCTGCCAGCAATGGATTCTACAAAGGACAAATAATGCAGTTTCAGTTTCAGTTTATTGGGATTTATATGCCGCCCTTTTCCCTGAGGGGACTCAGGGCAATTTGTACAAAAAAAGGACACAAGCTTAAATCAACATTTAAGGACAAAGTAAGAGCATTTCAATCTCTGAGGACATCCATTGCAGATCTCAGATGGACTATTTTGGAAAAATGAGATATAACTAATGCTGTTAATTATTCAATAAGCGATTGCTGAACTCAAATACATCAAAGAATTTTATAGATCTCAAAGGGTCTCAACAAACACAATGGATTTTTAACACATTATCATTGTTAATTAATAAGGCCCTTGCAATCAATCTTACATCTACATAACCTGCATATACATAACCAGATTGTGAATTGTCTTTCTCTCTTTTCTCTCCCTCCCCATCTCATCCCAATTTAAATCCTGTAACGATTTTGGCACTCCATGCATCTGGTGAAGTGAGCTGTAGCTCATCAAGAGCCTTTTAATAAAAATCTGTTGATCAGTTACCAAATTCTTTCTGCAATAGATCAATAACTTCTTAAGGTAAAACGAAAGCAACACATCATTCAAATTAGGCTGACATCTCAAATTATTTACACAATACATACATGATAAAATACATTATCTTGTATTGTGTTTTGTAACTTTTTCTTTTTTAAAATAGTTTGTTTTTTTAATGGCCGTGCCATCTGAGATGATGTTTTCAAAGAACTGTATGAGCTGCAAGGGTTATTAGAAGTCTTTCTTACATGGTATTTTTCCATCTGGAATGGGGAAATTCAGCATTCCCTATTTTCAACCTTGAATTTTACTGCAATTGATTTAAAATCAAGTGGTTTAATCTGAGAGATTTGCCTGAAGAATCACACATAATCTTTTTTTGAAGTTGCAGTATGTTAGATTAGTTTGTGATTGTCAGTTTTATAGACTATGTTTAATTCCCCACCAACTTTTCTAGATCATGAAAGAGTAAGACCTTAGACATGTTGTTCAGAAACATAAAATCATAGGAGTGTGAAATTGGGAGACACCACAAGCTTCATCTAGAATAGATCAACTCTGTACAATGTGCAGGTAAGAAGACATATTGCCATTTGTCTTCATTCTCATTCGTAGGAGATGTTCTAAGCTTGTCTTTTGTGGTGAATAATGGTATGCAAAACTATTCTTCAAGATGTCCTAACAAATCTTAGCAAATGAGGTATAGGCCTGATGCTAAGGTCTCTAATTCTCCTGTGTCTCCTTTCAAGATTTCCACAAGCAGATACATCATCCAGTTTTCTAGAAAAAAGAAAAAACCCAGTTCATCTGTGGCAGGCATCTGCCAGAACTCTAGCTCTGATCACAAAGCCTCATTGGCAATGTGGAGAAGAAAGCAAATATAGATAATGGATGGATGGATGGATGGATGGATGGATGGATGGATGGATGGATGGATGGATGGATGGATGGATGGGCGGGCGAGCGGGCGGGCGGGCAGGCAGGCAGGCAGGCAGGCAGATAGATAGAGATAAGTAAAGGTAAAGGTTCCCCTCGCACATCTGTGGTAGTCATTCTTGACGCAAGGGGGCAGTGCTCATCTCCGTTTCAAAGCAGAAGAGCCAGCGCTGTCTGAAGACATCATGTGATTAGCATGACTAAACGCCGAAAGCGCACAGAACACTGTTACCTTCCCACCAAAGTGGTCCCTATTTTTCTACTTGCATTTTTACATGCTTCCGAACTGCTAGGTTGGCAGAAGCTGGGACAAGTAACCGGAGCTCACTCCGTCACGTGGTGCTAGGGATTTGAACCACCGAACTGCCGCCCTTTCTGATCGACAAGCTCAGCATCTTAGCCACTGAGCCACTGCATCCCATAGATACAGATAGATAGAGAGATGATAGAGATGATAGATAAAAGACAGAGAGAAAGTTAGATGATAGACATGATAGATAATAGGATGGATGGATGGATGGATGGATGGATGGATGGATGGATGGATGGATGGATGGAAGAGATAGATAGATACAGATAGATGATAGATAGATGAGAGAGATACTAGAAAATAGAGAAAAGTTAGACGATAGTGATGATAGATTATAGGATAGCTAGCTAGCTAGATGTATAGATGTATAGATGGATGATAGATAGATGATAGAGATGATAGATAATAGACAGATAAAGTTAGATGATAGAAATGATAGATGATTAGATAGATGATAGATAGATGATAGATAGATAGATAGAGAGATAGAGAGATAGAGAGATAGAGAGATAGATGTAGGTAGGTAGGTAGGTAGGTAGGTAGGTAGGTAGGTAGATAGATAGATAGATAGATAGATAGATAGATAGATAGATAGATAGATAGATAGATAGATAGATAGATAGATTAGATAGATAGATGCCCATATACAGGTAGATAGATATAGATAGATAAGAGAGGGAGGGAGAAGGAGGGAGGGAGAGATGATAATTTCTTAAATTTTGCACATTATCAAGCATGCAGGTTTTTGGCCTGAAGTGGTCAGATGACTTTTGCTGCAACTGATGACTTCTGCCCTGTTCCCAGAAAATATATAAATTGCTTATATATATATAGGCAACAGTAAAAAAATATTGGGTTTCTGTCTGGATGGTCTCTTGTGACGAGCCGAAGGACAGAGAATGGAAGTGTGATCTTCCTCCCATATTTGGGCATACCAGGGGTTGTGACTTTAAATATATACCTTTCACCCTGGCCTGGCTGATAAGGAGTCAAGCCCTGTAGCTCAATGGTTAACACATCTGCCTAAGAGGCAATAGAGCACAGGTTCGATTCCCAGCAAGGGTATGGCTAGCTGATGAGAGCTAAATAGCTTGAAATAGATCTATACTAGTCTCCCTTTATTTATTTATCAGCACAAATATAACTAACATACATACATACATACATACATACATACATACATACATACATATATATATATATATATATATATATATATTGTATTAGATAATGAAGGATTTTAAAATATGCTTAGTTGACTTTTAGTTTTTAAATATTTTATTACTTCTTAAATGATTCATTTGAGTTTGGCACTTTTGATTTCATTTTACTGACTCATTTCCTTCTGCAAAGGGCAGGAAAATATTTGCTACCATTAGTAGCAACTGGTAGAAAGTCCCAGAGAATAAAGCTGAAAGTCAGAAGCAGCAAACTTCTAAATACAGGACTTATTACAGTGGTGAAATTCAAAAATTTTTACTACTGGTTCTGTGGCCATGGCTTGATGGGCATGGCAGGGGAAGAATAGTGCAAAATCTCCATTCCTACCCCACTCCAGGGGAAGGATACTGCAAAATCCTCATTCTCACCCCACTCCTGGGGGAAAGATACTGCAAAATCTCCATTCCCACCCCATTCTGGGGCCAGCCAGAGGTGGTATTTGCCAGTTCTCCGAACTACTCAAAATTTCCCCTACCGATTCTCCAGAACCTGTCAGAACCTGCTGGATTTCACCCATGATTTATTATATGTAATATTTTCCATAATATTACTTCCACCAATTTCAATATTCACATATTTAAGACTGTGAAAAACAAACCATTGATATGTTAGCTAGCATAAGAGGAAGTCTTCCATAACTCACATTTTACATTAAAAAGGAAAAAGTTCTGAGATTTCTGCAAGAAAATCTTCAAGCCATCTTAATGTATATATTAGTGCTGAGAATGCCAGACTGCTGACCAAAAGAGAAAGACCCATCCTCATGATCCTGAAGAACCATTGCCATGTTTCCATTGCCATCAAAGCAATACAGAGATTACTATATCGATGACCATAGCTATCAGGCTGTAGTGTGTATAGGATATCGGTAGAGTGGTTTGCTCACCTGATATGAGCAACCTGTCCCAAAAATGATGTTCTCAAATTGTATTGGGTTAGGTAACTTGATGACCTGAGGATAATTTGGATTGGATAACAATTCCCATAGTCCCAACAGCACATCTGTATGCATTGTATAGTGGAGGACAATGGAAATCAGGTAGATTATAATTTTTTTTTATTTTTTTCCCTTTAAAAAAAATATGTATTAAAGATTGTAATTGCAATCCATACGTGTGTGTATTATTGTTGTTGTTGTTGTTGTTGTTGCTGTTATTGCTTACACTAAGTCATGTCTGACTCTTCATAACTCCAGGGATCAAAGTATGTGAAACACACACACATACCCTGGTTCTCCATGGTCTCCCAGAGTTGCCGAAATTCATGTTCATCATGTCACTGACACTAGCCATCTTATCCTCTGCTATCCCTTTTCTTTTTGCATTTAATCTTTCCCAAAATCAGGGCCTTTTCCAATGAGTTCAGTCTTCTCATTAGGTGGACAGAGTATTTGATAATATATACTGGTGGCCATGCTCCTTATGTCAGCCCTCCCTTTTCTACCAGACCAGAAACATAATTAGATGAACTAATTCTACTGTATTGCAAGACTACATTAACAAAAACTTGCAAGTCTGAAAGTATAAACTTCCATCCATAGAAGCTATTGACATTGTTGAAATTAACTTTTGATTCCATGTTTCAAAATAATCCTTCAGTATTTCCAATGTTATACTCTGTGTCATCCTGTAGCCATTAATCAAGCTTCCCTCTAGTGTCCTGCTTTTGAAATTGTCTTTCCTACATTTTTTATAATTCTAAAATCTTGTATCTAATTTATGGGGATCCTTAATCTGTTTATAATGTTCTAAAATCAAATTTAATTAGTTCTGTGCTGTTTATTTCAATCTTTTAAAGTTCTTAAGTTTGTAGGTAAAATTTTATTTCATTAAGTCTGAAAGCAGATTCATCTAGACATTGACCTAAAGCAGAGTTGTCAAACTCAAAGCCTGGGGGCTGGATTTGGCCCGCAGGATACTTAGATCTGCCCATGCGGCCACTCTTAAAACAGTGAAGGACTTGCCCATGGTGCTTCTGCCTGCTAAAAGGGGCTCCTGAGCTCCGTTTTCAGCTGCCACGGCCTCCTGCAACCCCCACCAAGGCACGCACACAGAACCAGCGGGCAAAACATTTAGATTTCACCACTGGTTTTTATATATTTGTAAATATATTGGGATTAATAAATGGTTTATACAGTTTTACAAAAAATATTTCCATTCAAAATGAGCAAGAGAAGTCACACATTTATTATCCATACAGTTTTGGATTAGTCAATAGCCAGGTGGGAAAGATTCAGGGGAGCTAATGTAAAAACAGAGTGCCATTGTCTAAGGCTGATCCCTAGATCCATAATCCTGTGGTAGCCATGCCAGTTTGGGAGCAATCATGTACCCAGGGCTTATATTGTCCCACCTCTGCTAGGTTGCTTGAACTATTTTAAGGAAAAGGCATGATAGGTAGTTTTAGTCAAAATATCATGATTGTGACTCAAACATTCTTTAAGAAAGGATGGAAGCTGGGGTCCTTTCCCTCCTCTTTTTTAACACTTTCTATATCCCATAAACTGCCAGGTGCAAACAATCAGGACATGATAAGCTCTAGTTAAACTGATTTACTGCTCATGCCTCTACATAAGAATCTAGTCAACTAAAGTGAATGCTTTATTTGTGCTAGAGAAGAGTTAACAGGATTCAAGAAGGGTTGGACTTAAACTGTGTGTGGGAATGTAATGATTCCATGCTAATTCCTCCCTTGACTGCCCCCAGGTTCTGTCTGTCCTGGTCCTACATTCAGTGGGAGTACCCAGTTTTAACTACTTTACCCCATCTCCCTGTTACTTCCAAAACAAACAACATAAGCCTTTCTGGCCAGGAGAGACCCATTTTGTTGTCCCAAAGGTGCTTTTTCAGGAAACCTCAAGATGAGAAGTGAAAGAAAAACCAGAAACTCCAGTTGCCTCTTGAAAAAGCAACTTTGGGGCAACCATGACCTGGATGATGGAGAATCTTCATAGACCCATTTCATTGGTTCTACACTGTGAAAAGGGGGAAATATCTGCACATACAGTGCCTACGGGTACAATTGTGCTATTTACTCCAGCAGGATGTTTGGCCTTTCATACCCCAGCTCAAGGCAGAAGGTTCATAGCTAAGAAATGTTTTTCACAATAAAGGGCAGTATCTGTTGTGGCCCACCAGTGGCCAGCAGAGCTGGCTGCAGACTCGGACAGTGAGGAGGTTGGGGAGGAACATGGGCCAGTCCTGGAGTCTGGGGAAGACTCTGATGAGGGCTCTGTGTTGGAGGCAGAGTGGGGGCCAGAGCCGTATGCCAGTCATCAGCTGCCTTCAGAGTCAGACATCAGTGAGACAGACGAGCCTGTTTCCAGTGTGTGCATTCACAGTTGCCAGATGAAGGGAACAACTAAAGAGCAGGGGTCAACTTGGGAGTAAGGCCAGACGATGAATGAGCAGAATTCACTGTAAATTAATAAAATGGGGGTTTGCCAGGACAAGGAGTTTGTTTCATGCTCTTGGGAAGCCTCTGTCAGAACAGCTCGCGACAAAACCGCGCTCGTCAAAATCGCGGTGATAAAATTGCGGCGATAAAATCGCGGCGCTAAAGCCGCGACGTCATCACCGCGCGTCATCACCACTGCAACAACAGCGCGGCAACAGAAGGGCGCTTTAAAACGGTGCCGCGGCAGAAAGCCGACTTCAATTAAGGTAAGGGTTAGGATTAGGTTTAGGGGTTTGTTTTAGGGTTAGGGTTAGGTTTAGGGTTAGGTTTAGGGTTAGGTTTAGGGTTAGGTTTAGGGTTAGGGTTAGGGTTAGGTTTAGCGTTAGGTTTAGCGTTAGGTTTAGCGTTAAGTTAGGTTTAGGGTTAGGTTTAGGGTTAGGTTTAGGGTACTGAGTGCTTGGGAATGCGCGAATTTGCCCTCTGCGATTATGTCATCGCGGTAGGGTCGCGTTTTTCCTTAGCGCTTAGAACGGCGCAAATTAGTCTTTGCGCTTATGTCTCCGTGGATAAGGGCTTCGCGGATTTGTGGTGGAACCAGAACAGCTACCTTGTGTCATTTGCCAAAGAGTGCACTTCAGTAGTCACAGGATGCATTGACTGAGTGGTGCTGATCACAGAGGCACCTCAGTTTCTTTGGAGGCACAAGTTTCCTGGTGGGAAGCAGAGAGATCTCTGTTCTGGCTGACTCTGGCTCTCTTGAGCTGTGGTGGCACAGAGGTTAGAATGCAGTATTGCAGGCTAACTTTGCACATCCACCAGGGTTTCGATCCTGACCGACTCAAGGTTGAGTCAGCCTTCCATCCTTCCAAGGTCAGTAAAATGACAAGCCAGGTCGTTGGGGGCAATACACTGACAGTGTAAACCACCCAGAGAGTGCTGTTCAATACTATGGGGCAGTATATGTCTAAGTGCTATTGCTATTATCACCAACATTCAAAATATGCACAAATTAATTGTGAATCTGCAGAGGTGAGCAGTTGGTGATCTTGGAGAGGAAGCATTTTTCAGATGCAGCATTATGTGGTGGCACACATACAGTTCCCAGCTCATGAGTAATCAACTCTGGGGCTAATAGAGTGCCCCCTATGGAGACAGGCTTGTAAGTGACAGTGATGATATGACGTGAGGTGATCATTTATTTGCCAAATAGGCAATTACTGAGCAGCAGGTTTCTGCTCATGCCAGAGAGAACATTTATAATCACAAGTCCCCTGTACTAGCCCCTTTTCTCCACACCAACAGCAGCAATCTTTCATGGTTTGAGTTACAAAAATGACTGGATTTGTGACAGTGGCCGAGCTCATGGAAAGAAGGCACGACACATTTCATGTTTTAAGATTATATGAACACAGAATATTTTTTAAAAAATAATCATATGGAAAAACAAATGATTCCAAGCATCTGTAGGGTTATTTTTAATCTACCTTCTTCATTAGATTTAATGATACATTGATGTCTGTAAGTTGACTAGAGATGAAACATTAAGCACAGCAGCTATTTTTTTTTTTTGATACATACTGATTCTGAGCATCATCGTGTTCCTTAAGGCCACTGACATGAGGAACGCTAACTTTCCAAAGACATAGACCCATAACTAGTAAGGAATGAAGGCTGAAAGTAAGGGCTATTTTACTTTGATAGGAGGATTTGGGGGGTGGTGGTGTAAATAGAGTAAATGGAGTAGAGCAGGAGTCACCAACCTTTCGGACCTCAGGGACCACCACTAAGTGCATAATTTTAAATCCCGGGACCACTAATATGATCTGCCTAATGACCGGCTAGGTGGGTGTGGCAAGGTGGTCATGTGACTGGGTGGGCGTGGCCAACTCAATGCCACTCACATTGAGGGGTGCCTTGCCAGCATCTACTCACCACTCCCAATCACTCCCACCCAGCTCTTTAGGGCTCCAAGCAGTTGTTGGAGCTAAGCAGCCACCAAGAGAAAGAGTTGGCAAAACAGCTGGCTCAGTTCAAATTGGATCTGGCCAATGAGGAGGCTCAGCAGAAGCACCTCACTGAGGACTACGAGTAGAGGATTTCCAAGCGTAGGGAAGACCTGTGGGAGTACAAGGCCAAATACAGGTGCCTAAAGGCTCAGCAGGCTGAGATGTTCAGCCCGTTCCAGACCATGATGCTGTCCCACTGGAACAAGGCCCTCCGGCTCTTTGCCACCAGCGGTGCTTCCCTCCAGCCTTCGCCCAAAGCCCTGCACCAGGAGGCTGAAGCAGACCCCAAATCAAAATTTCTGCCCCCCTCTGACCCACACAAAAGGGCCTTGAAGGGGATACTCTCTACAGCAACACATTCATTGCACGTATCCAGCCCAGGGGCCGTAGTTTGAGACCCCTCAAACTATAAATATAAAATATGCAAATAATTTTTCTGCACACCACCAAAATTTTCTCATGGATCACCAGTTGGAATAGAGCACCAGTGTAGTGAGGAGAGCAAAATCTCTTTCAGAGGACAGCTGCCCTTGTGTGTTTTGCTGTTGAGAAGTAAAAATAGTGAGATATCTGTAAGTGTTAGAAAGAGACACACACGTAAGTCATATGCATGGCTCACCAAGCATATTTACCTTCTCATAAAGTGCCTTTGTGTTCCAGCAATTTGCTTCAATTAGGCTCATTATCTTGGGCCGCCCCCAGGCGTCTGGTAAAGGCAGCAGCTCCCTTGGGGAGAGGAATAGACAACAGCTCTGACTGTACTTGTCACAGGCGGCTGTGGGCTGTGAGGGTGTTAGCAGGTAGGGAAACAATAACTTTCTGGTAATCAGCCCTGTGCTGTTTTTCCTTCCTCCTCATTTTGCATTCAACTTTCCCTTCTAGTCTCTAGACTTGTAGTCTCCATCTCTTTTGTATAGTTGGGGAAAAAACACATTGTTAGAAGAGACATTGCTAGGCAGAAAGGTCACAGCTGACCTCAGAATTTATTTTAGCCATTTACCTTAACAGTAGTTTATTCAAGAGGCAATGCTGAATTCAAAACAATAGCCTCTGGCTGCCTATTGAGGCAGAAGCTGAAATCGAATGAAATCCAACTAATGACCTGTCACGGTCTTAAAGGGAAAACCAGAGATGACCTTCAGCTACCTGTTTTCACGTCTCTTTCCTCAGCCTGCAAATATGTCCTTTGAGGCAATTTCCTTCAATCTGGTAACCTCAAAATATACTGGATTTGCAACTGTCACAGTGCCAGCTGACATGAGGTTTGATTGTGCTTGCTAGAGATAATGGGAATTGTAGGTAGCACATCTGGAAAGTTGGGAAAAGTTTACTTATGGAGTGGGGGCCAAGCAAGTAAAAGATCCGCAACGAAACTATGGGGAACTGAGCCAGGCTTGACCGTTTCGCATATGGACTGTTGTGGCCTGAGAGCGGCCAGCGGATTCGGAGGTAGGGGAGGAACCTGGGCAGTCCTGGAGTCTGGGAAAGGCTCAGACAACGGCTCTGCATTGGAGGCAGAGAGGGGACCAAGGCCATCTGGTAGTTATTTGCTGCCTCCAGAGTCTCCAGAGTCTGACATCAGTGAGGCAGAAGAACAGCGGGAGCCTGTTCCCAGTGTACACATGGACAGAGCTGCCAGAAGGCAAGAACAATTCAGAAAACAGGGTCAACTTGGGAGTAAGGCTTGGAGATGATTGGCCCCTCCCATAAGACATAAAAGAGGAAGAGCTCACGGGATGTGAGCTTTTGCAGAAAGCAGTTAGTTCATCTGGTCAGTTCAAGCTTTGAAAAGTTCTGTTTGACTCTGTGCTAAGTTGGTCTTGCTCTGCATTTAGCAATTAGGTCTCTGGCAGCATTCCCAGGGAGGTGGGTGTTTATCAACATTCCCCTGAAAGACTGTGGCAACTCGAGCAGACATCTGTTGAAACATTGACAGACTGTTCGTGAAGCCTTGCGGACTGTTAATGAACATAATTTACAGCCGTATAAATAAAAGAGGATTTTGGGGACTAAGAATGTGATTTATGTTTTCTCCGGAAGCCTACATCAGAACATGAACAAGTGTTATCTGAACCAACCAACCTACAGTATATGATCATCTAATACTTTAGATTGAAGATCCTACTCTGAGTATTTCTGGCATGATTGGGTCACACTTATATAACAGCACAATGTCCTCCACAAAACTGGTGCATTTACCCGATAAGCTTTTCCTCCTGGTTCAAGTATTAAAACTCTTTCGTTGTATTCTTAAAACAGTCATTGGATCAGAATTATACACTCGGGCAGAAAAACTATTTGACTGCCAAGTGTCAAAGTGGTGTAAGGCAATTGGATGCTGTGTGAAGGTTGATCACTTAACCTTTTCCCTTTTTCATTAGTTTTCTGTAGCTTCATGGTATTGTTTGCCAATTAATGAGTTAAATTGTGCTTCTATGAAACTGCATGCCATGCAAAGAAATTTCTCTAGGATCAACCAATTGTGTTTTTCTTTTGCAGAACCTACATCGATCTTCAAATAACTGAAACCGCACTGCAAAGCTCTCGTTATTCTCAACATAGCTGAGAAACAGAAGCTGAAAGTAATGTTGCCGAAGTCAGACAGTATATGTATGGCCTGGAATGGAACACAGCCCTTCCTTTCCAAGATAACTCCATGTATGTAAATGTGATTCACCTTTTCCTTGTTGCTCCAATGCTTGCCTCATTTTTCCTATTTTCTTCCACTGCTGTGAGAAGACTTGTAGGTAAGAAGAGATATGTAAAGGTAAAGGTTCCCCTTGCACATATGTGCTAGTCGTTCTTGACTCTAGGGGCTGGTGCTCATCTCCGTTTCAAAGCTGAAGAGCCAGCGCTGTCTGAAGATGTCTCCGTGGTCATGTGGCCAGTATGACTAAGTGCCGAAGGTGCATGGAATGCTGTTACCTTCCCACCAAAGGTGGTTCCTATTTTTCTACTTGCATTTTTACATGCTTTCAAACTGCTAGGTTAGAAGAAGCTGTGACAAGTAACGGGAGCTCACTCCATCACGTGATGCTAGGGATTCGAACTGCTGAACTGCCAACCTTTTGATTGACAAGCTCAGCGTCTTAGCCACTGAGCCACCGTCATACACCAGACCAAAAGTCCTATTTAGAGATATGATACACCAGACCAAAAGTCCTATTTAGTTCAATGTTCCTGTCAGATGCAATTGGGGATTCCACAAATGGAACATTAGCACACTGGCATTTCCTATTCATGTCCTCCAGCAATGAGCATCACAAGTCCTACTGCTTCTGTTACTGAAAGTCCCAAATAGCTAATGATCGTAACCTTCTCCTCTTATGAAAACGCTCTTTCTGCTAACATGGGTTTGATAATGTCTGTAATGGAGATTGCTGGAACTAAATACTAGCAACAGGGAAACTGGTTTTTCTGACTAGCAAGCCTGTGACAGGAAACTATTTGGTACATCCAGGGCAGGAGAATTTGGGTCAGGTGAATACAGGAGGGAAAAAGTATTGATTATTGTTAATTTTAATTTTAATTCTTTTTAAAAAATGTGTCATTGTTAATTTTAATTGGGTTTGGGGATATCCTATTTAATTTCTTTTTAACTTTTGTAGTATGTGTTTCTTTTAATGTTGTACGCCGCCCTGAGTCCTTGGGAGAAGGGCGGCATATAAATGGAATAAACCTCAACTTCAAAAAGCAGGTGGGAATAATCAGAAGAAAAATAGGAAAATTTGAAGTAACATTTCAATTCCTGAATTCACACAATGCATTCAGCCATGGTTAACTTAGCTATGATTTAAGTGATTATCCCAATACCGTAGATTCACACAACACACTGAACCTTAAACTAACGTCCTGAGCTGGTTTTCTCTCAAACACAAAGTCATTAAATGGTCTGGTGAGTTGTGGCAGCTCAATTGCAGAAACTTCTGTTTTATTCATACTGTGTTACAGTCAAAGGATTTTAAGGGAACATCATAAGGATGGGCATGCATGAAGTTATTCTGTGTTCTGAGTTCATGCTCAGAAGGAATGTTTTTTTGTTTTTTTTAAAAATAAGAACATATTTGAGAGAGAGAGAGAGAGAGAGAGAGAGAGAGAGAGAGAGAGAGAGAGAGAGAGAGTGATGAAGAGCTCCATGACTAATGTACATAATCTCTGTGCTTCTACTTAGCGATGTCTGGATCGGAATGTTTCAATGCCCCTGGAAATGCCAGAGGAATTCTTCCATGCCTATTCTGGGGAGGACAGAATCTTAGGCTTTGAGAAAGACATTGCATAATTGTAGAGGGCAATAATTACCTGTCTGTTGCAATGGTTCTAATTTAAACCTGTCGCATAACTTTCCTATGAAGGTTAATGCTTTTGATGAATGTGGCCAGTGCAGGACAGCTGTTCCTGTCCATGTTAGTAACTGTTGTATAGCCCAGTCCTTAGGTAAGATGAGCTGTGATGTGCATCAGGAGGAAATCGTCCAAGTTGCCAAGACACATAACACCATTTATTGAGGGTTTGATCTCCAGAACATTGGCACTGACATCACAGACCGGAGGCAGCCCTCAGCAAAAATCAATTTACAGAATCATTCAGGACAGAGTTATCCTGGGAACAAATGAAGTAAGGGTTTCCACAGCACGGATGTAATGGAACAGCCATAAAGTTGGTCAATAACATCTTCACTTTTGAGTGAGCATTACTATTGCTGCCTACTTAAGATCACAGGCACTACTTTTGGTACTTATATTGTCACCTACCACAAAACAACGTGCAAATTACCTGCTAACCCAGGTGGGCAGCTCACAGCAAAATTGGCAAGGCTGTTTTGGACTGTGGTTGTGGTTAAATGTTAAATTCTGGGCATTTTGCTGCCCATAATCCTGTAATTCCCATTTCTAACCTCCAGTTAAGAGGGACATTACAGCATTACTAAGTTGCTTCCTGAAATCACCCAGATGCTCAGGTGGACAAGTTATGCCCCTAATTCTCCAGATGGACTCCACCTGTGTTGAATACCATACCTTCTTCAAGAAGCATGGTCCTCATTCCTCAGGTACCACCACTCCAGAGGCAAA